>NW_026694906.1:0-103333 GCF_021218885.2 Marmota monax | reverse complement strand
AACACGCCACCCCACTGGAGATCCCTTTTGCTAGTCCTTGGGCTTCGCACAGTCTCTGTGTGGTCTTTCCTTCCTCCCACTCAAACCCCTCCCGCTGTGGTTCTACCCAGTGCCTCTGATGCTGTCCTCTGAGCACAGCAGCTTGAGCACATGACCTGTGAAATTCCAACCCAACTTTTTGGGGCACCTCTCCCCACCCCTGCCCTTTCCACCCCACCCCACTCACCGGAGTTTGTCACTCCGCCCAGACAGGTTTGTGAGGCCCAGGAGAGCCTCGTAGTTCTGCAGCCCGTCCCTCTGCGTGTCCAGGAGACCCACAAGGGGCCGCACCACCTCATAGACCTGTGGGGAGAGGTTGCGGATCAGGTGGGGCAAGGGCCACATCTCCCTCCATTCTCTGCATTTGTAGGTGGCCAGCCTTAAATTTCCAAAGCACTTCCCTGTGTTGTCGGACCTCATCTGCACAATGATCCTCAGAGGCAGGAATGTTGCCTTTACTTTGCAACATTTCTGAGGGGTCAGTCCTGAATGTCACAGGCACAGCCAGGCCAGGCATCCAGGTGAATCATCACCCACCCTGAGACAGCACCAGGTCTCTCTCCCAGGCTGGGGTGATGAGAGCAGGGGAGACTCCTCCCTCTGCCCCACCCCACTCATCCCAAATACCCACCCGCTCGCCAGGGAAGGCGATGTCCGGGTTAGAGACAGCCGCGATCTTGGCCAGAGCGTGGGCCGCCTTCACCTTGCCCACATCCGTGCCCTCCAAAGCCAGCGGGATCAGGGCCTGCAAGAAAGGGCACAGTCACCTAGGCCACAGATCCAGAGCCCTCTCCCATCTTTCCACCCCAGCTGCTGTCTGTCTGTCTCTCCGTGAACCATCAGAGGTTCACGGAGACTCTGCGACATAATCAGCCCTTGAGCATCATGGAAAACAACTACTCAGCCATAGATTCATTCCCCTGGGTCCCAATCATCAAGGTCTTCAACCCCACTTCTGCCCACCCATCCACAGGTTCCTTCAATTTTTGGAGAAATAATAAATGGATTCCTTACTTTCTGTCTAAGCCACACCTAATCATAACAGCAGACACTTATTGAGCACCAACTGTGAGCTTTGCATGTATTTTATGTAATCCTGGTGACATTCTGAAATGTGAGTGTGTGGGTCCTGCCTCCATTTTACAGAGGAAGAAATTGTGGCTCAGTGAGAGTAAGCATCTGCCCCAGGTTACACAGCAAGACTCAACTCTCGTCTACAGGAAAGTCCACAGTCTCCATCTTTGTACCAGGCTTCCTTCCAATAGCAAGGAAGATAAAGACATTCCCGAGTACATCCATGGCACCAGCCAATCAAGCAGATATTGGTTTGGGGCCATGAGCCCAGACAGTGCAAATAACTGAGTTGCCATATTCAAGGAGGTTGGGTTGGGTTGGGTTAGGGATACAGGATTCTTGGGCCAGGTTAGGGGTACATGAGCACACCCACACAAGTACGCACGAACACACACACACAAACACACGCACAGTTTGTGTGCTCCTGTGAAGCAGATCACCTTCTAGGAAAGCAAAGACTTTATCCTGACCCATTACCTTGCCACCACCTTGAGCCACAATGGTGCCTCGGTCCTTTGGGTTGTCACACAGCGCCAGGAACACCCTGCAGGGCCAAGGATAAAGGAGAGCATTTGAACTGCCAGCAGCCTCTCCCATCGCAGACCAGCAGCCAGAGCCCAGGAAGCCCCAGGGTGAACAGGGAAAGCCCGGAGAGTGCACCCCGTGTGCTCCTGCCCCACAATGCACGATGAGCCACCTTGGGAAGACGCTGTGATGATGTTAAGTGGCACGGAAGAAAGTGAGGCCAAGCAAGGCTGCAAAGAGCCACCCCACTCCTGCTTATGGGCACTGCCAGGGGCTCCTTGGTGCCCCTCGCCACCCAAGAGAAACTCCACCTCCACGGTCTCCTAATTCCCTGTGAGCAAGATTCCCTCCTGGGCTTCCATGCTCTAGAGGAATCTCCTCTGTCCTTGGTGTCTCTGCAGATGCTGTTTCCAGGCCTGAAGCCTTTCCCTCCTCCACATTAGAGTGGCTCCTTTTCTTCCATCAGGGCTCAGCTGTCACCTCCACCAGGCCTTCCTGGCTGCCGAGCCCTGGCCCTCCAGTCTGGCTGCTTGGGTGCCATTGTTCATGTCCCCACCCGCTGTGTCTCCCCACAGGGCACCTGTTGCACTGGACCTGATCATGCCCAGTAGGCTGCACTTTGTGCCTTTGATCTCTGGGAACAAGGCAACCAGAATGAACACCTTCTGACACAAGCTTCCACCTGTCACATCTGCCCCATCATGTCATTTTCATTGTTGGTCCCCTTCAGTCTCTAGGACACCCAGTGGCTCACTCAGTCCCTCATGTAGGCCCCCACCATTTCCATCTCCCTGTCCAGCCTCCTGCCCTCCAGTCCCCTCGGGCCCAGCCCCTGGCCCCCTGCAGTGGCACCTGGCCAGCAGCTCCTTGGTCTGGTCAGTGAGGATGGCACTGTCTGCTCTCACCATGCAGGAGAGAGCGGAGATGACACCTGCCTTCAGGAGCCTCTTCACCCGCATGTCCACAAAGTCCTTCTTGTCCTGAGGGATGGGAGAGTTGGCAATGGAGAAGGGGCCTGGGCACCAGGCAGATCTGTACTGGAACTTCAGATGGTACGTTTCTGACTTCTTAGGGTAGGCTCACTAATGGCCCTCCCAGATGACCACAGCCCAATCCCTAGAACCTGAGAATGTGTAACCTCACATGTCAAAAGGGACTTTGCCAAGATGATCAAGTGAACTGGGGAAGGGGAGATAATCCTGGATAATGTAGGTAGGCCCCAAATAATCATGATGCAACCACAGCACAGTAAGCTCAGGGTTAATACTAGGAGGTGTGAAAACAGAAAGGTTAAAATGATTCAAGGTCCCAACCAAAGAATGTAGGTGGCCTCTAGAAGTTGAAAAAGTCAAGGAATAAGATTCTCCCCTAGAGACTCCAGAAGGAGCCAACCCTGCAGACCCCTGGACGTCAGCCCAGGGGGACAGATGCTCTGACTTCCGGCCTCCAGAGCTGTAAGATAACAAATGTGGTTTTCAGGCCACTGTGTTTGCAGCGAGGTGTTAGAGAAGCAAAAGGAAGTAACGCACTTCTCTAGGTTCCCTTTGCCGAAACAACGACCATCAGGTAAGAAGTTCTTCTCTGCTTTGCCCAACCTACTCCCAGCACAGAGCCTGCCGAGCTGATGCTGTAAGAAAATCAACATCAAAGACTCAACTCTTTCTCAGAGGAGTGAAGTGAAAAGGGGATGATCCCAAGCACTAGATGACACATACAGTGACTTTCTTGCAAAAGGTTGGCTTTCCATTGGGGGACGGGGAGGGGGATATAGACAGGAGTAAATGGGGACAGCAGGTGAAGCTGACAGCCATGGAGTGGGCTTTGATGGAAACCCAAAGTCAACCCCAGGTTGGTCCTTGGAATGGGGATTGGCGGGGAAGAGATGAACATCATGTGACACCTCTAGGCACAGGGGACCTTCACAGCAGCAGAACACGCTGTGCACCCTTGCCTGGGTGAAGTGCACCTGCAACTTTTAAAAACAGTTCAGAGAATGGGAGGCCATGTGCAAAATACACAAAGTATCTTGTTCTCAAGTCTCTTATATAGAATGGCATAATATTGTCATGTAACCAACCCACATCACACCATATGCTTTAATTTTTCTTGGTGTGTTACAATTATACAGAACAGTGGGATTCACTGTGACACATTCATACATGCGCATGGCATAATGTGGTCAATTTAGTTCCCTAGAACCTTCCTTTTCCCTCCCTTCCTTCTTCCTCCTGGTCCCCTTCTTCCTCTTACTAGTCTCCCTTCTATTTTCATGAGATCCCCCCCTTTTCCTCCTTTTTTTTTCTCTCTCTACTTTCCACAAATGAAAGAAAACATATGACCTTTGACAAAATAAGTTTGACTTATTTTGATTAACATAGTGCTCTCAAGTTCCATCCATTTTCCTGTAATTGACATGATTTTGTTCTTCTTTATGGCTGAAGATACTCCTTTGCATGTATATACATTTTCTTTATCCATTCATCTGTTGACAGACACCTACGCTGGGTCCATAACTTGGCTACTGTGAATCGTGTTGCTATAAACCTGGGTATGCCTGTATCCCAAGAGTATGGTTTCACTGGGTCATATGGTAGTCCCATTCCTAGATTTTTAAGGAACATCATACTGATCTCCACAGTGATTGTACTCATTTACAATCACACACAGTGTGAGTGTTCCTTTCCCCTGAACAAATTATCTTTCCAAAATCAGACAACATGATAACTACATTCTGATTATAACTATAGGAAGAAAAAAAATCCCACTATTATGTATATGTATATCGTGCCAATAAAAATTTAAATAGAGTTTAATTTAAAAAAAAAGAAAAAAGATGCACAGAAAAACCACAGTTTTATCTGGTGGGTAGCACAACATACTAAAATGCCAACGGTGGTCATAGGGACACATTATGAGCAGTGGTTATTTTCTCTATTGCACACTTTTGTTGGTTTTGTAGTGGCACCTCCTCCTCCACAAAAATAGAATCTTACCGAAGCTTCTCCAGAAATCTTCACCATAATTGATTTTAAGACTATAAGCAAAGGAGTCTCTACAAAAAAAAAGTTCAATGTAGTTAAACTTCCTATTTTCCTGTTGCTGTATTATACTTGGCCACTGCCCAGGAAGAAATCAGCACTCCAGGTGCTGAATGCCCTTTTACTTGTTTTTCATAAATATGTATCCAGTGTAGTAGTTTGTAGAAGTGTGTTTGCAAAGTGTGATTTAAAAAAAAAAAAAAGACAAATTCTTTATCAAGGCCTCTGGCCTTGAGCTGAGTTCACAGAGATGTCTACGTTTTTGAAATAAGAGAAGTTACCAATTGGGCTCCATGGTAACAGCTGGCAGGGGGAGGAAAGAAAGGGGAGAAGAAGTTCTCCCCTTCTCAGGTGTTGTCCTTGAAGGATTAACTTGCCCAGAACAGTGAAAGAAAAAGCTGCTTTTATGTGAACTTATGCAGTCTGTGAATTTCTGAGCCCGTTCACCTACATTCTGGTTATAAAATTCTAAAACTACCTGAACTCGGGGGTTCAGGGAATGAATTGATTACAGCAAAAGCTGTGCCCTCTGAACCTGGCTGCAGCCAAATAAAACTGTTTCCTGCTATCTTCCTACAACAGTCTTGCAACCTAGGATTATCACCTTGATCATTTAAAAAATCTAAATTATGTTATTGGCTGGGAATATTTCTGTATGTATTTATATGCAAATAACATGTAAATCATATTCTTGTATTAGGCTCCCAAGGAGATTTGTGACACCTGGGCTCATGCTGACCCCATCCCTCCTCTCATTATTCATAAACACCCATCCCCAAATCCAGATATCCCAGAAAATCAAATCTTTATAAGTCTTGGAAGTATGATATAAAGCTGTCTCATATCTATGAAATCAACAACATAAAATCAATCCCCAGGACCTTCCCTTGCCCTCCCCTCCTCCTTCCTCGGGGCCCCCTTCCTCTCCTTACTTGTCTCTCTCCTATTTTCATGAGGTCCCACCTACTTTTCCCCTTTTAGTCCTCTCTAGATTCCACATATGAAAACCATGTTCATCCAGGCTCTGTGTCAAATTAAACTCTAAAACTTGTTTTTTCTCCCAAGACAGAAAACAAAGGAAAAGCATGAGCGCCATCTGGTGGAGAAACTTACCATTATCATCCTCAGTTGATCAGTATTTTATCCCAAATCCTCCCAAACACATTCCACACAGCTGCCTGCACGCAGGGTTTTCCCATTCCACCTGTTTGGGAGGTCTGGGGGCACAGTCCCCCCTCCAGGGGCATCCTGTACCCACCTTGGGGTGCTCCTCAGGCACGTGCTGCTTGGAGAACTTGGCCAGCTGCACCAGCTCGGGGATGACCTCCTTGACATCATAGCTGTTGGTGCAGTTCACCAGTGTGGTGGCCACTGAGTACAGAATGGTCTTGTCACTGGTCTGCAGACACCGGGTTAGGGGGGAAGGCAGAAAGGAACTTTGGAACCGAACTCTGCTTCCAAGACAGCTCCCTGACATGGTGAGCAAATTGGCTTGGAAGGAGTGTGGCTGGTGGGGCTCGGCTTGGAGAAGTACAGGTGGCACAGGAGGGGAACCGGCTCTGCTCTTAGAGGGTGGCAGAAATGTCTCCTGAACCCCCAGCAGCACCACAACAGTAGGCCAGTGGCTTCTCACCCAGCACCTTGCTTGGTGCCTTTCAAAAGCCCAGCGCACTCACATCCCACTACCTGGAGTGGGCACTTGGGTGGGAGCTGGAGCTCTGCTCTGGCTCTACTGGAAATCCTTCCCGCACTTCCAGAGGGAGTGAAGCACTGCCCCAACGCCCTCGGGACCTCCTCACTCATGGCCATGGGCAAATATGCCATCTTCCCTCTGCCTGGAAGGCACGTGGATTCACTTTCAGCCAGGTAAGATGAGGGACAGAAAGAGGGAAATGGCCCACCAGATTTACAGGAGGGCTGGAAGACCCTGAATCCGGTAGACCTTCCCCAACGTTGGAGGTCAGGGCCACACTTGCCTTCGCCAGCTCAAACATGGCCTGCAGAGCCGGGATGTCCTGGACAAAGTCGTCCTTCACATCAGCATCCAGGGTGAGGTAGGCCAGGCCCTCCACCGCCCAGCGCCGGGTGCGGGTGTCTATGGCTGCATTGCACAGCCACCTGGAAGTGGGGAGGGAGAGCTGCTGGGGAAGGTGACAGGGCTCCAGTAAAGAGTGAAGCGACCTCAGGGTGGTGGAGAGCAGGTGAGGGGCCTTTCCCCACCCACCGGAGTGCAGCCCAGAGGGCCCTACACAGAAGCCCATGAGGAGGGGCTGGAAATGACCCTCTTACTTGCGACACTGCTTGGCCAGCTTCTCTGTGGATCCTTCAGCAAACTGCCTGAGACCATAGTCTGTGCCCCCTGCAGAGCCGAGCTTGCAGAGGCCCTGTGGAGGTGCAGACACATGCAGGATCAGGGACATGGTTTGGGGACAGGCCTTGCTCTAATAAGTCCCTGTGGCCAGAAAACCTCACAGGTAGTTTGAAAAATCCACATGAGAGGATGGTAACCATGTGCAACTGCAGTGGGCAGCCTAGTTAGGGCACAGAAAACTGCAGGAAAGTCATGTCATATGAGGGACCAATTCAAATGTGCAAAATGTAACCCAGGAAAAATTAAACTCTTGTAGGAAAAAAAATCTTCCATATAAAGAAAGTCACTACATCACAGGCAAAGATCAGTTTAAAAAAAATTGATGTGAATAAGAAATTACTCCAATTTTTTGTGTAATTGTTCACAAGATAAAGAAGAGACCCATGGAAGTAATTTCAGTAAAATGAAAATGGAAGAAAGGAAACAGGCTTAACTGCCACACACACGCTGGTTGAGGAAACTGGCTTTTTAGCGTTCATTCTGAAAATGATTTCTGGACAAAACTCATAAGGAAAACATGGCCAGGGTTAAATGCAGGGCCTGCCATTCTGAATCTCTGTCCCCATGTCACTTTGCTCTGCAGGTGCCCATAGGGGTGCTCTGCATTCTCCTCTAGAATGGAGAGACCCCTCGTTCCTCCTGGGGTGCTCGATGCTCAGCACGGTGGCTGGTCTTGGGCAGGTGGTGCCCAGCCTACTCACCACCAGTGTGCGGATCTTGATCTTCTCATTCTTGGTGGTCTTGTAGATGCTTTTGAGCAATGACACACCATTGGTGATGATGAAGGTGGCGCGGCTGAGCTTGGTGGAGGCGTGGATGAGGGCCTCCACGGCCACCAGCTGGTCAGCCTCGCGCTCTGAGCCACACAGCGCCACCATCATCTCCATGACGCCTTTCATTCCCAGTAGCTGATTGCCCAGGTCAAAGGGCCCCTGCAGGATCCCAGACACTGTCTGAATGGCATTCACATTCTTGTCCATGTCCTGGGGGTCAAACTTGCCCCTAAAACAGAGGGTGAGGATTGTCAAGATAACAGGTCCAAGAGGATGGAAAGAGTGAGATGTGGATGCAGAAAGATTTGGATTTGCATCCTGATTCTACAGCTCATGTGCTGTGTGACATCGGGCAATTCGCTGAACCTCTCGAGCTTCCAATTCTTGATCTGAAAACTGAGGATAGTAGTAGTTGTACTAAGGAAGCTGCACTGGGTAGACGGAGGCATCAGGCTGCAATGCAATCACCACAAAGCCTCAGCCAGGGAAGACTCTGGAGTTGGGACAACCAGCAAAATGACTTTAACCTGGTGTGAGGGACAAGTCAGCAGATGCTGGCTGCCCTGGAAAGGATGAGACAGTCCTCAGCTGAGGCAGGTCCTACAGACAAGCAAAAGCTGTGGCCTCCAGCCCAGAGTCCACAGCACAGCACAGCATCTGGAGGGACAGATGGCACCCACGGCCACAGGGGCCAGAGGACCTAGCAAGGTGCCCGTGCACTGGATGGCTTGGCATCACATCTCAGCCCCTTCCTCTGTCAAGTGAGGGGGTGGAACTCAACTTGGGATCTCATGGGAGGCTCTGGAGTGAGCGGGAAAAGCTGAAGCTCTGTAGGAAAAGCCAAGGTCACCGTGAGGAGCTCTAAGAGAACCAAAGTCGGGGTTCAGCAGAAGCCGTAGGAGAGATCAGGGGCTGGCAGATCCAGGGGGTAGAGAAGCATTTTTGTATTTTAAAGGGTTTTTTTTTTAATAGATAGGGCTGGGGTTGTGGCTCAGAGAGATAGAGTGTTCACCTAGCAAGCGTGAGGCACCACATAAAATTAAAATAAAAATATTGTGTCCACCTATAATTAAAGAATAAATTTTAAAAAATAGATAATCCAGGCATGGGGGTGAGTGCCTATAATCCCAGCTACTTGGGAGGCTGAGGACGGAAGTTCAAGACCAGCCTCAGGGACTTAGCTGTATGGAAATTAAAAAAAATAAATAAAAACAGGCTGGAAATATAGACTAATGGTAGAGCTCCCCCGGGTTTCATCTCCAGTGCTACAAAAATAATAATAGTAATAATAATATTTTTAAAAATAATTAAAAAGAGAAATATATGTCTGTTCTTCTCTGGTCATTTACAGAAACAGTTTGCAGACCCTGGGAAGAGAGAAAGGAGAAGCACAGTAAAGGCAGCGTCTTCGCCACCTGAGCCTCACCTGGCTCAGTCCTGGCTTCCTGACCACACCCCCATGACTGAGCCACAGGTATGTCCCAGAAATCTGAGCAGTTTAACCAGGAAAATCACTACAACAGTTCAAAGGTCACATGGCAGTAGGAGGAGGAGGGAGAGGACACATAAGGACAGACAGAGACCCAGATAGAGCATCTGAGATGAGGGAGCAGCAGGGAGAAGACCCAGCACACTCAGCTTCAGAGGGCCCGACCTGTCTCTAAAGCCACCCATTCTTAAAGTCTCCCCAGAGCCGGCCTCCCGCCTAACAGCCCATGGGTGTTCCTCCCAACCACAGGAGACTGAGGTGGGTTTAAAATATGCCCAGTGTTTTTTGTTTTCAGTGCTGAGGATTGAACCCAAGGCCTCATGCGTACTAGGTAGGCCGCCCTACCATGGAGCCACGTCCCCAACCCGTTTCCAGAAATATACAGACACCCCTCCCTTCCAAAGGTGGAATGTAATTCTCTTCCCTTAACCCATCTTGTGGCATTGTCCCAGATGTAGAATACCTATAAAAACTTTAATATAGTATATAATATCATTATGCAATATATAATAATAATACTATAATGTCACAATTATTATATTTATTAATATAATCTAGATATAGGCTCTACATAATGATTTCCACCTATTTCAATTCACCTGTATCAATTTTGTGGCAAGATTTGCAGAATCGACAACCTGGGACTGAATCTGGGTCAAGGCCAGATTGAGCACTTGCTCCTAATGACTAGAACGTGCGAGTGATGGTGTGCAGCTGCTGAGGCTGGTGTGTGAGAGACACTGCCCTCCTCCCTGCTCTACCCTGGATCATCACTCAGGGAAGCAGCTGCCATGGTGAGGACTCTTCAGCCTGTGGAGAAGTCCACATGGGGAGGAACTGAGGCCTCCCACCAACAGCCAGCACCAGCATGCCAATCAGGTGAGTGCGCCATCTTGGAAGTCCAGTCAAGCCTTTGGATGGCTGCAGCCCAGGCCAACTTAGGATTGTAACTTCAAGAGAGATCCTGAGCCAGAACCACCCACCCAGGAGACTCACGTGATATACTCCTCACAGATCTTTCGGAAATGATCGCGCTCCGGATCACATCGCAGGTCATCGTAGAGCTTGTTAATGAGGATGGAGGCCAGCATGCGGGTGTTGTCGGTCAGGGGCAGGCAGGAGGGCAGATCTGGAACCTGCCCCACTACCTTCAGAATCTTCCTCAGGCCTGCAGGGGGACAGGGGCAAGAGTGAGATTCCTGCTGGGCTCTGTCCTCAGGAACATACCCCTGACTAAGCAATGTCCTGTCTCTAGCTTCGCTCCAACCCTGCCTTTAGACAGGAGAGCCTAGGGCACCGGAGTGGAGACAAGAGACCCAGGTCCTCCACCTGGCTCTGCCCCTACCTTGAGTGATCCACCATTCTCTGTGGGCCTCCATTTTCACCTTTTCAAAATCATGATGAGTTGATCTCAGAGGACTCTACCAGTGCTAACATTCCGTGAGTAGACACGCAGTCTTCCTCACATACTATTTTATCTTCTCTTTTCTCTAGGCCACAGTTTCTTAAATTGTGAAAATGGACATAATACTACCTACCTTATAGAGCTTGAGGACTCAATAAGAAAATAATAAGCAGAAATAGCCAGGTGCCCATCTGAGACATAATTGTCACTCAATAAAGTCCATTATATATTTAGGCAATACTGTATTTCTTCTTATTATTATCTTTGGGTGGAGATTTTTTTTTTTTTTGTACCAGGGATTGAACTTAAAAGTACTCAACCACTGAGCCACATCCCCAGCCCTATTTTGTATTTTATTTAGAGACAGGGTCTCACTGAGTTGCTTAGTACCTCACTGTTGCTGAAGCTGGCTTGGAACTCGTGACACCCCTGTCTCAGCCTCCCAAGCTGCTGGAAATACAGGTGTGCATCACTGTGCCCACCTGGGTAGAGATTCTTAAGTGACTTCCTCCATCAGACTAGTTTAATAGTCACGTAGTTGTGGAATAAGTGAAGGATTAAATGTGTACCTTTAGGTCCTGCCTTCAAAGCAGTATGGAAAGCAACATACAACACCGAAGGAAGATATGATACTGGGTGGTTACACCACGGATGGGACAATTAGCTTCAAGAAGACTTGCAAGTTAGTTTGAGCATCTGCTGTGTGCCAAGGTGTGCCTGATTTTATCCTAACTGAAACCTCCTGGTTAGGAATCATTATTCTGATCTTTCAGAGCAGAAAGTCAAGACTTAGAGAATCCAAGGCAGTCACCCAAAATCATGGCAAGAGATGTAGAGGGGATGCTCTCCCCATGAGCTCTGATGTCAAACAGTATCCCCGCCTTTGACCGCTAGGCTATGCTGCCTCTGAGACAACAGACAGCTTGATCCCAGGGTCAGGCTTTAGAGGTGGCTGGGAGTTGGCCAGCCCTTGGGTGGTACATGGATGTGGAAAGAACACACAGGGTAAATATGGGAAGTATGAAACTCTGAGTGTTAAGAAGGAATTTTAAACACTTAGCTGCAATTTTGTGCTCTGTGTATTTTATCACTTTAAGGAAAACTTCAGTGTCCTCTCTATTACTCCTCTTAGTTCTTCACATCTGATGTGAGCTGGGTGTCCTACAACTCAGTTCAACTCGGACACTTTCTACCTGGGGTTAACACTGACCCAGAGGCTGAGGGCTCAGGCCTACGATCTGCCTCTACTTCAGATGCTGTTCCAGGTTTCCCACAACTTCTGTGCAAACTGGCTACAAATAACTTAGTCCCCTCCCTAAGTTCTAAAACTTACTAGAAGAGCTCACAGAAATCAGGAAAATAATTTGCCTACTATATTTTCAGCTTTATTATGAAAGCTGCAATCAGGAAGAGCCAAATGGAAGACACACACAGGGGGAGGTCTGGGGAAGGGGTGTGGCACCCCCCAGCCCTCTCCAGGGGCACTACCCTCCCAGCACCTCCAAGTCTTCGCCAAGCTGGAAGCTCTCAGAACCCTTCAGTTAGAGCCTTTTATATGGGGGCTCCATGATGTAGACATGATCAATCAAGTCACTGGTCATTAGTGATTAACTCCACCTCTGGCCCTCTCCCCTCACCTCGCAGAGGTCAGAGGTGGGATAGGAGTTGAGGGATGGGACAGAAAGTCCCAAGCCTCTAATCACACAGTTGGCTCCCCTGGCAACCTGCGCTCCTTGTCCTGAGTCTATCCAGATCTCAAGCCACTAGCCATCTCATTAGCACAAGAGGACACTTATCACTTTGAAGATTCCAACTGGTTTAGGAAACAGGTGCAGATGCCTGTTTATTTATTTATACCTGTTTATTTATGACATATATTTATTATGTCACAACCAAACACAAAAAAGTGCTTGGCAGGACTGAAAGGGGCCCAAAGAAGCAACCCAGCCTGGCTCCCAAAGACACCTGCTCCACTTCCCATCACCTCCCCAATCTCATCTCCTGGCTTCCATCCTGCCTGGGCCTTGAGCACCTCATTCCTCTTCTATTAGAACCCCAGACACCTCTTTGACAGTCTTCACCCCTCCCCTGGCCAAGAGCTCACTTCAGGTTTGATCTAAGGGAAGCTTTGCTCTGCCCCAGTTTGCATTACACATGGAGCTCAACGCTGCAGCTTTGAATTAGTGTATCAGAATTTTTAAATCCACTGTATTGTAACCCGAGTGCTATTCATTCTGGTGCTCTTCAACAAAAGAACAGAATAAAAAACATTGCTCCCCACCTTGTCCCACCCTGTAGACCATGTGGTTGACCCTAGATCCCAGTGCAGAGAGAAGTGACTGCTGATGTCCCACTTAAATATATGCAGAGAAGACCAGAACTGGGGGAAAATAGCATAGAGGGCCAGCCTCAAGCACTACAGCGACTTGTGATCTGTAAGGTCTAAGCAACTGCATGTGCACTTCACTGAGATCTATGAAAATCAAACAAGAGAAGTGAAATATTGAAAGATAAATTTCACCCCCAGAGAGGTTGACTTGAACCTTTTAGAACCAGGCATACTCTCTATGTCATATAACCCATGAGAGAATGAGAGCAGGTTAGAAAGCCACAGATATGATTCCTGAGCAATTAAAGAAGCCGGTTAAGGGGAGAGGTGAACCTGGATCTGATGAATTTAGTCACCATCTGCTAGAAAACCTCTCCTGCTTTCTGCTGCCTGCCAAGTGCCCTGGTGTCCACCCAAAAGGCCATGTGAGCCCCAGACCCTCCCATCTCCTCACCATTGTCCACCACATAGATGGTGCGGGAGTTGTCATGAATGGCGAGGTCCTTCCTGGGAACATTCTTATTGAGCAGGTTCAGCGCCTGGTCCCTGCCCTGGCCAGACACCTTCTTACTGACCAGCATGTCAAGCAAGTGACTGGTGATCTGCTTCAGGTCCTTTTTGGTGTCTGAGGAACAAGAGGATAGAGGTCAATAGCAAGGAGTAGAATGTCTCAGATCAAATCAGGAATGGTAGAAGCTTCTAGAAGGACTCTGGAAATATGAAATCCACTGCTTCCTGGATGTGTGAATGTCCTAGGAGACTATAATGTTGTCTATATCACACCCCCAAAAAATAAAGAAATCCCTCATCAACACCCCCAGGGTTCTTAGCCACTCTGAACATTGTTTTCCACAACAGCCCTTAAGTAGCTCGGGTTCTTAGAGAGTTCTTCACTTCCTGGCAACGACTGGCAGAGATCCAGGGACACTGTATGTAGTTGTTAATAAAGTGATTTAATAAAATGCTTTCTAGAAAGGAAATTTATATTCCTTACAGACTTTAGACTCCCCCCTCCCATACTCAGATGTCCTGGGAGCCTGAATTCCAGCCACAGCCTGTGATACCAGGACTTCCCTGCCCACTGTGGACGTTAAAAGGCAAATGCCAAGCCAGGCATGGTGGTGCACACCTGTAATCCCAGTGACTTGAGAGGCTGAGGCAGGAGGATCCCAAGTTCAAGGCCAACCTCAGCAACTTAGCAAGGCCCAAGTAATTTAGTGAGATCTTATCTTAAAAAATAAAAAGGGGACTGGGGATGTGGCTCAAGTGGTATCGTGCTCGCCTAGTATGCGAGAGGCACTGGGTTCGATTCTCAGCACTACATAAAAATAAAATAAAGATATTGTGTCCACCTGAAACTAAAAAAATAAATATAAAAAAATAAGATAAAAATAAAAAGGGCTGTAATGTAGATCAGTGGTAGCTTTACCTGAGTTTAAATCCCAATTCAAAAAAAAAAAGGAATTTTAAATGGTATGCGATATTAATATAATACTAAAGGAAGATAAAATCATGAAACTATACAAAGCAGAATTCCAATTTTGTTAAATAGATATTTATAAGAATTTTTATATTCTTTATATATAGAAACAGGACAGACACACACGGTGATGATAATAGTGGTTACTGAATGAGTAACAGGTATTTTTTTCTCATCCTTACATATTTCTATATTTCCCCAAGTTTCTCTAATAAGCCTCTTTTAAATTGGGATAAAATATACATAACATAAAACTTACTATTTTAAGTGTACTCTTCAGTAGTCATATTTGTATGTGTGTGTGTATATGTGTGTGTGTGTGTGTGTGTGTGTGTGTGTGGTGCTGGGGATCGAACCCAGGGCCTTGTGCATATGAGGCAAGAATTCTACCAACTGAGCTATATCCCCAGCCCACTCCAGTGCCATCTTTTATATTCACATTGTTGGGCAAACGCCATTATTCATCCACAGAAAGTTTTTCACCTGACAAAACTGAAACTTTTATATTCATTAAACTCCTTGTTGCCCCTTCCCCAGTCCCTCCAACCAACTTTCTACTTCCAGTCTCTATGAATTTGACTCCAGTACATCCTGTAACTGGATTCACATGGTATTTGTCCTTTTGCAACTGGCTTATTTCAATTAGTATAATGCCTTCATGGTTCCTCTGTGTTGTAGCATGTCACAACTGACTTCCTTGTTAAGGTTGAATAATATTCCATGGCATGTGTATGTCATATTTTGCTTCCCTAGTCATCCACAATAGAGATTTTTTTTTAATGAGACTAGAAATTGAACCCTGGGATGCTCTACCACTGAGCCTAATCCCCAGCCCTTTCTATTCTTTATTTTAAGAAAGAGATCTTACTAAATTGCTGAAGCTGGTCTCAAACTTGCAATTCTCCTGCCTCCACCTCCCGAGTTGCTGGGATTACAGGTGTGCACCATCATGCCCTGTTGACACTTGTGTATTTTCCACCTTTTTGGTTACTGTAAATACTGTTGTTGTGCCTCTCATGCTTTTTATAATCAGAAAACACATATAAAAATAAAACCAGGGCCAAGCAACTTAGTAAGATCTCATCTTAAAAAATAAAAAGGGCGTGGAGGCAGATCTGTGATCCCAGCCATTCAAGATGCTGAGGCAGGAGAATTGCAAGTTCAAGGCCAGCCTCATCAATGTAACAAGGCCTTAATTAATCAACTAAGAGAGATCCTGTCTCAAATTAAAAAATGAAAAGGGCTGTGGATGTAGATCAGCGGTGAAGTGCCCTGGTTCAATTCCCAGTACCGATAAATAAATAGATAAATTAATAAATAACCAGGCCACCTCCACACACAGGAAATGCCCAGTCTGGTGCCTGACTGTCCCTTTGAAATCACTTAGACCAAAGAAAACATCTCCTACCTAGAACCAGGGCCTCTTCCTTCCCTCGATGCTCCCGCTTGTCCTCCCCAGACAGGGAGTCAATGATGGCCTGCAGCAGGTTGCAGACGGCCAGAGCCATCTCCTCGTTCTCCACAGACATGAGGCCACAGATCCGGTCTATGCCAACTGCATGCAGAATCGCCGTGGCCTAGACCCCCAGCAAGAACCACAGTCAGCAGCACCATCTGTCCTTCCCGGTTACCATGCACATGACGGGGTGGGTAAGATCCACTCCCATCCCACTCCATGCCCTAGGGAAATGAGCACTGGCAGCCATGCTTTCATGAGACTCACAGCCTGGGAAACCTCTTTCCAGAGGTTAAGAAGGGCACCCCCCAAAACAGCAGGCCCATATCACACAGGGATATAGAGCCCTTGCAACACAGCAAGACATATTGAGATGTGGTGTGAGTGTAAAATACACATTGGGTTCAAAGACAGTATTAAAAATCTGAACTAGCCTACCCTTGCCTTCAGCTCCTTCCTTTGAATCACTCCTGATACCTTTGTTTTATGAAACCCTTTTCCAGCTCAATCAGAAAAGGCCTGAAACAGTCTTTTGAAACAGGGACCATAAAACCAAGGTTGGCGGACAGGAAAATGCTCTAGACTTTTCATCAGGTTCCCTTTATGCCAGTCATAGCCCTGGGCATGTGTCACCCTCCATGTCCCTGTACTGGCAGCCATCTGCCCTGGGCACACCAGTCCCAGAGTCCTCACCCTCGCTCGGTGGCCACTGCACATGCCTGACAGAGTCCGCACTGCAGCCAGCACCAGCTCAGGCCTCTTAGTGTCCAGGAGCTGCAGCAGCAGGGCCACTCCATTGTTCTGGAAGATCCGCTCAGCCCCTGCGTCCTCCCTGCCCAGCACAATGAGGTTGTTGGCAGCCTGAGGGAAGGAACAGACAGGGAGGGTCAAGAGGGAGGGATGATTGCTGAAGCTTTGTTCAGGGACCAAGTACAGGGCCTGGTGCCAGCAGTGGGTCTCAGAACATTGTATTCTCTTATAATCCTGCTCCTGGAAACACAACCCCAAAACAAAAGTCCAAAGAAGTCAGGGTAGGTTGTGGCTCAGTGGTAGAACGCTTGCCTAGCATGTGTGAGGCACTGGGTTCGGTTCTCAGCACTGCATATAAGTAAATGAATAAAATAAAGGTCATCAACATCTAAAAAAAAAAAAAGAAGAAGAAGAAGAAGTCAAGGTAACCTGCATAAACACCAACTTGATGAAATATATTGCAGCCATTAAAGTTATAGATAAGTTTTGGGAATATAGCTCAGTGGTCGAGCTATATTGGCATGCACAAGGCCCTGGCTATGATGCCCAGCTCTAGAAGAGGAGGGACCCACAAAATGAAAACAAAAACCTAGCTGGGCATGGTTACGCATGCCTGTCATCCCAGTGAATCAGGAGGCAGAGGCAGGAGGATTTTGGCTTCAAAGTCAGCCTCAGCATCTCAGAGAAGCTCTAAGCAACTTAGCAAGACCCTGTATCTAAATAAAATATTTTTTTAAAAAAGGGGCTGGGAGTGTGGTTCAGGGGTTAAGAACCCTTAGGTTCAATCCCTGATTAAACAAACAAACAAACAAACAAAAAACAGGAAACAGGAACCAAAGCAAGAAAAACACTTAGTAAAATTATAGATAAAAAAGATTCCAAGGGCTGGGATTGTAGCTCAGTGGCAGAGCACTTGGCTGGCATGTGTGGGGCACTGGGTTTGGTCCTCAGCACCACATCAAAAATAAATAAATAAAAATGGGGGTATTGTATCCATATGCAATTAAATATATATATATACACACACATATATTTTTTTAAAAAAGCCTCCAAGCTGGAGGTGGTGATGCACACGTGTAATCCCAGTTACTCAAGAGGCCAAAGAGGATCACAAATTCAAGGCCAGCTTGCACAGCTTAAAGAGACCCCCTCTCCAATAAAATAAAAAGATCCACAGATGTAACTCAGTGGTAGAGAACCCCTGAGTTCAATCTCCAATACAGGGGGGAAAAAAGATATTTGCATATCATGTGGATATTCTGACTATAAAAATAACATCTCCCACCCCCAGGCACTGTCTATCAAGTTCTTGAATGTAGAACACTCAAATGTTCAATTTCCTTTTTCCAAAGGAGGAATAGAAGGAAACATGAAAAAAATACTGCACCACATTTGGTTAAAATGTATCAGTACTTTTTTTTATTTTTATTTTTAGATGTTGATGAAACTTTATTTTATTCATTTATTTATATGTGGTGCTGAGAATTGAACCCAGAGCCTCCCACGTGCTAGGCAAGTGCTCTACCACAGAGCCACAACCCTCCGTACCAGTACATATTTTAATGTTTCAGAATGACTTTCAATATTTCTAAATGAAATAAAATATTATTTGAACTTCTCATTGTTTCTCAGTTCTGAAATTACAGTGAAGCAAGTGAGGCATTACCTTTGGATGCAAAATTTAAAGAGGCACCCCAAAGCTAGTAATCCAGGTAAATAATAGGTTGTGCAATGTTCTTGAAAATCAAAATCAATGCCAAAAAAAAAAAAAAAAACTCTGATGAATAAAATATCAGAATCTTAAAGACAGGATCTGACCCTGCTGCATGACTCTCCATACTGATTCACTCTAATTAAGGCACTGTTTTCTAACGTGCTTGACTTTGGGCTAATTTCCCCCCACGTTCTTCAAGGACCAGCGCCCTCACTCCTTTACTCCTGAACAGCCTTTAAGTGCAGAGATCCTGAGAAACCCAGCAGCCTGAGCCGCGGGTCCGAGAGCGCCCTCTGCTGACTGACTGGCGCCGCCTGTCACTCACCTTTTCCAGCTTATCAGCATCACTGTTTTGGTCCAAGAGGATCTCAAACATGTTCTGTACCCTGGAGTCTGTGGAGAATTGAACGCGGAGCTGAAGAGAGAGGAGGTATTTATGAGGGAGGCAGAATTGGGTCACATTATTTCGATCTATTCTTCTCAGTAAATATTAAAATTTTATTCTGGAAATAAGCCAATCCCCAAAAACCAAAGGCCAAATGTTTTCTCTGATATGCTGGTGCTAATTCAGAATAAAGGAACGGGGTGGGGAGGTGCGGGGAAGAACAAATATTCTGAATTAGACAAAGGGGAATGAAGGGAATGGAGGGGGAATGGGAAAAGGAAAGATAGTGGAATGAATCGGACATTACTATCCTATGCGCATATATGATCACATGACCAATGTAATTCTACATCATGTACAACCAGAAGAATGAGAAGCTATACTCCATATATGTAGGTCAAAATACATTTTACTATCCTGCGTAACTAATAAGAACAAATTTAAAAAATTTATTCTGGGCCCTTGGCACATTCATTTATTCATCCAACAAAAGTTAACTGAATAACAACTGTGTGCCAGGCACTGTTCTAGAAGTTGGGGATAGAATGATGAACAAAGTTAAGTCTTTGCCCCTTGATGCTCACAATCTATTTCCATTCCTTAGCCCATTTGGTCATCATAATAGTCTTGGAAGAGAAGGAAACATCAGCCCAACTTTAGAATAAACAATTCCCTTAGACATTTAAATGCTAAGTGATCATAGTTTTTTTCTTTTTTAAAGCTTCCATCTAGAGTTTAGAAGACCCTTGTTCTAGCCCTGGCTGTCTTGTGTCCTCAGACAGCATCACAATACGCACACGTAGGTGCTCCTGCTCAACAGTCCTGTGGAGCCTGCCGGTGCCCCTTGCTGTCTCCAGCTCAAAGCATGGAGGTACGGCTGGCTCTGTCCTGAGGTCCTGCTTCCCTCGCACCCCAGGTTTGAGGGAAGAGGTAAGGGCTACCTTCTCCTGGATGCTGGTGTTGAGCCTCCTCAGCGTCTCCTGGAAGTTCTGGTTTCGTGGCTCAAGGGTGGCACAGCGCTGCACATCCTTGAAGGCCTGGTCCAACTTTCCCAGGTGCTCTAGTGCCTGGCATCGCCGATACAGAGCCTTGATGTCTGAGGAGTTGATGTCGATGGCTAGAGAGGGGAGAGGGCAGAGTCTCAGGGCGCCAGGCTGCGGACCACCTCTTCCACCCCAGCCCTAACTGCAGAATCCTGTCTTCCTTGGAGATTATCCACCCATGTGGACTATCTGTCCCATACCATCTTTTTGTTAGGGAGACAGTAAGATCCACAGAGTCTTAAGACTGGAAGAGAGCTTAAGAGTCATCTCATTCAGGTCCTGATGCAACAGGCTCCTCGGGGTTCATCTGATTGGCAGTTGCATATCTCCTGCAACTGGGAGCTCCCTCCTTCTCAAGATAGCCAGGCAGCTCTGTTAGAGAACCCTTCCCTCTTCCTACCCAAAATGTACTCACTTTAACTTTGTCCTTTTATCCTAAGTCTGGCTCTGGAACCACTGAGATGAAATCCAACACTGGTTCCTTGTGACAACCTTTAGGTATTTGAAGGCAGCCTATCTGTCCACCTGGGAGTTGCCTTCCTGGGGCTAAATATTGCTGCTTCCTTCAATTGTTTCCGGTTGGTTCCCTCTTTCCCTTTGTGCGTGTGTGAATGTATGTCTGTGTGAGTGTATTACTGGAGATTGAATCCAGGGGTGCTCCACCCCTGAGCTACACCCCCAGATCTTTTATTGTTTTCTTCTCTTTCTTTCTTTCTTTTTTTTGATACCAGGGAATGAACTCAGGGCACTCAACCACTGAGCCACACCCCCAGCCCTGTTTTGAATCTTATTTAGAGACAGGGTCTCCCTGAGTTGCTTAGCACCTCACCGTTGCTGAGGCTGGCTTTGAACTCGTAATCCTCTTGCCTCGGCCTCCCAAGCAGACGTGCGCAACCATGCCTGACTAGTTCTATCACTTCTGAACTCACTCTAGACTATCACTGTTTCTTCAAGGAAAAAAAAAGAAAAAGAAAAAACTGTAACCAAATCAAAACCCAGTACAGACCGGGCTGAGAGAGGCAGAGTCAGGGGTAGGGGGACTCACCTCTTGAGGCATCTGAAGCTGCTTGGACGTAGCTCTCCTGAGAAATGGGGGAGGGGAAGGAGACAATTGATGGGGGCCCAAAACAAAGACCACCAGAGAGTGTCCTGACAGAGACAGAAGGGAAGTTTTGCTCGGCAGCCCCAGGCATGGGGAAAGTGGACGGGCTTTGGCATCAGGCAAACTCGAATTTGAATCTGAGCTCTTTGACCACCTGGGAGAGCTAGGACAAATTCATGAAGCCCCCTGAGCCCTGAGTTTCATGTCTGCAACGTGGAGACGATAGCAACAGCTACCTCAGAGGGCTGTTCTCAAGTCGCCATGAAATTGCATCTGAAAAGCCCCTGGCGTTAGGCTGATAGTGAATTGGGTGAAAGTCTCTCTCCAGAGAATTGGGTTGGGCAGTTAGAGGCACCCTTCTCCACCCCACGGTGTCCGGGTGAGATGGCCAATTCCTATCAGGAAAGGGACTATCTCCCAGCCCTGCCTCTCAGCCCCAAGACCCCCCAGCCCAGCTCCCACCCCAGACTCTGCACAGACCATCTTCAGGCCACAGGCTGCCCGATTCCGATAGAGCGTGGCCAGCAGCGACTTGTCCTTGGTCAGCTTCAGGGCCTGGCTGTAGCTCTTCGTCGCCGCCTTGTAGTCCTGGCTCTGGAAGTGCCGGTTCCCCTCCTCCTTCAGCTGTGCCGCTTCCACCTCGGCCATCTGTCTGGACAGGGGCAGCTCTATCTGGTCAGCCCCTCACTCCAGACCCAGGCCAGGGCTCTTGGCCTGAGGTCCAGGGCCCCAGGTCACCACCAGGGTGGAGGGCGGGCATTCTGCATGGAAGGGACCTACCCGAGCAGCCCCAAAATAATCACCCCTGAAGGACATTATAACATTTGCTCAGAGCCTGACCCCTTGAGAGGGTATCTGAGTCCCGGTGCCTCTCAGCCCAGTTGGGTGAAGCCAAGTGCTAAAGGCCTACACCATCATCTGCCAGCAGGCCTGAGGGTTCCCAGCACCCTCTCCCTAGAGTCTCCCGGGCAGCTCACCCTCTCAGCAGGTCGCTTGCTCCTGGGATGCTGCTCTGGAGTTCTGCCCACCTCGGCCAACAGCCTCGGTCTGCCCCTCCCAGCCCTGACCCAGGAGACTTTATCACTCCAGCCAGTGGCTCGAGACCATATTTGGACACAGGGGCAGGTGTCCCTGGAGTCTGTCATTGATACTCAGGGTCCTCCCCCTCCCTGGACTGGACAGTCATGACCACGTGGAGGTGCTGACTGTCCTCTGCCCCTTGAGCACCAGGCTCAGGGGCAGTCCTGGGAGCCTCAGACACTCGTACCACAAAGAGCGAGAGAAAGATCCAGAAGGGACGGGAACCCCCCAGCAGACCCCCTCCCCAGGCACAGCCGTAATGCCCCATCTCCACCTCCTTCCCAGATAAACAACCTCCCCCTCTCCACCACCGCCATTGCTATTTTGGGAGCAGAGTGACAGCTGAGGGGCTGATGGACGTGGACACAGAGCAGCTGCCCAGGTCCCTGACCAACTGGAGACTTCCAGAAATGCCTTTCTGGCGGGAGGGGGAGGACAGACTGGAGGAAAGTTCCTTTTCCTCTTCCACTTGTACTTATTGCAGCACCTCCACCTGGCTCTCCTGCGTTCGCCTGTTGAAATGTCCTTGCTTTGCAGAAAGAGGAGCCTGACCTACCAGCCAGGTGTAGTGTGCGTGGGTGGCTGTTTGGGTGTGAATGTTTTCTACCCGTCCCTCCACTATGTCCTGGGAACACATTCAGCCCACCTCTCTGGTCAGATTGGGAGCTCCCTGAGGGCTCTGTTTCTTCCCCATCAGACTGAAATCAAGGGCCAGGGGTGGGTCAGAATGCAAATTCCCTGAGACCAAGAACTATGACTCCCTCAGCCCAGGTCACAGGGAACCCTCCCAGGACAAGAGGAGGCTCCTCAGCAGAAGCAGGCTTCTGGGAATAAGCTGCATCCACCACCGCAGAGGGGGAGATCCTGGGGCGCAACTGTTATTCCTTCACTCGGGAAGGGCTGCCAAGGCAAATTTACTTAGATGTTCCCACTTGGACTGAGAATCTTTCTGCCCTCCAAAGCCCCCAAACTGGGGCTGAGTGCTCGCTTCTGGAGGGAAAGGACAGCAGCTCAAAAAGATTGCAAACACCCCACCCAACCAGAGAGACAGGCAGAGTCACATTCTCTGCATGGGAGAATGGCATTGTATGCCAGGCTGTGTTCTCGCACCCCTATTCCACCCCCACCTCCCATATATTTTCCAACTTGCCCAAAAGACACTGAAGAAAAAGGGTAGGTAGAGTCACCCAATTCAGATCCTGCTCCTCATCCTGTGACCTTGGACACTTAGACACAGCTAAGTGTGCCTTGGACAGGATCTACTTCCCTGCTAAACCCCAATCCATAGTTGATTTTATTTTATTATTATTATTTATTTGTTTGTTTGTTTGTTTATTTATTTATTTATTTTGGTGGTGGTGGGAATCAAACCCAGGGCCTTGTGCATTCGAGGCAAGCACTCTACCAACGAGCTATGTCCCCAGGCTCTGATTTTGGTTTTGTCCTTGGTTTTGTTTTTGTTGTGATAAGGAGTCTCACTGTGTTGCTCAGGTTGGCTTTGAACTCCTGGGCTCCAGTGATCCTCCTGCCTCAGCCTCCCAAGTAGAGGTGTGTGCCACTGTGCCCGCCTTCACATGTATTTGCTGAATGAACGAATGAATGAATGGATGGATGAATCCCCTGCCTCCTTGTTATCCTAAACCCTGGATCCCCTTTGTGGGGCAAACAATGAGGTAATACGATAGGGAGCTTGCCATTAGCAGAGAACTTTGGTTTTATGATTTTAGGGCTAAGGAACCCTAAATTCAAATCCTGATCAGTAATTTATTCTACAAGCATTTCCTATGTGCCAGGAACTGTGAAAGGTAAGGGAAGCAGAGAACACTCACAAGGCAAGGATTTGTTCCACTTATTCACTTACATATTCCCAGTGTATATAACAATTTGTGGAACATAGTAAGTGCTCAGTGGTATTTATTAAATTAATTAATGAAGTAATTCCATGGAACTGTGATTTCTTTCCATTTATTTATTTATTGGTACTGGGGATTAACCCAGGGGTACTCTACCACTAAACATCCCTAGCCTTTTTAATTTTTCATTTTATTTTGAGACAGGGTCTTGCTAAATTGCTGAGGCTGGCCTCAAACTTGTGATCCTTCTGCCTCAGCCTCCTGAGTTGTTAGGAGGATCCCACCATGTCCAGCTAGATCTGTGATTTCTAAATGTGAGGAATACTAAGATGTTTTCAAAATGCAAAACAGGCCAGGTTTGGTGGCTCACACCTATAATCCCAGCGGCTTAGGAGGATGAGGTAGGAGGATCACAAGTTCAAAGCCAGCCTCAGCAACTTAGCAAGGCTCTGAGCAACTTAGCAAGACCCTGTTTTAAAATAAAACATTAAAAGGGCTGGGGATGCGGCTCAGTGGTTAAGCACCCAAAGCCTGGTACCAAATAAATAAATAAAATAAAAATGCAAAACAAGGAACTATGATGTTGTTTCAGAGAAGGTTTTCCTGAATAAGTGATAAATTAGTTTAATGCATGTAGAGTTTTAAGAGCAAGGTCTGGCAGAGAATACTTGCTCAATACAATTGCTGGATGGATAAATGAATGAATATTTAAGGCCAGACCTGAAGAATGAGGAACTGTCTCAGCAGCCTGTATTAGTCTGCTCAGATGGCTATAACAGAATACCACCATCTGGGAGGCCCAAACAGCAGACATTGATTTTCTCACAGCTCTGGGCTTGAGAAGCCTAAGATCAAGGTGCCATCTGGGTCGGACTCTGGTGAGGCCTCTCTCCTCTGCTTCTTGGGCTCCTTAGTGCTTCCGTGTCCTCAGAATGAGGTATAGTTGGAGAGGTGGAGAGACCAGGGATGGGGGGCAGAGTGCATGTTCTGGACTCCCTTCTTTTTCTTATAAAGGCACCAGTTCAATCAGACTCGGGCCCTGCCCTTATGACCTCACTTAAACTTTATTTCCTCCCTAGAGGGCGTATGTTTTTTGACACATGCATTTCAAAGAACACAATTCTGTCCATAATATTCCCAGACAGGAAAAATGAAAACCTGCAAGTACAAGAGCACTAATGCAGGAAGAGCCATGCCTTGGACAAGTTCAGAAACAAGACAGAAGGCTCTGATCTTAGAGAGGGGTGGCTGAGACAGTGAGGCTGTGTGGGCCATAAGGAGTGTGGTTCATTCTCGCATGTAAGGGGAACATTGAAAGGTTTTGGATGAAAAGTCAGTAATAGAGCAGTTTTTGGTTTGAAAGATGGCCCTGGCTGCAGCAGGAAGGGGATAGAGAAGGGCAGGCAGGTCCAGAGGCTGTGGTGGTAGTCCACACAGGAAGCAATAGTCAGCAGTGGTGGATTCCTATAATCCCAGCAGCTCAGAAGAATGAGACAGCAGGATCGAAGGTTCAATGCCAGCCTCAGCAACTTAGAGAGAACCTGAGCAAATCAGCAAGACCCTGTCTATAAATAAACTATAGCAACAGGCTGGGCTATGGGTAGGGGTAAAGTGTTCAGGGGTTCCATCCTCAGTACCAAAAAAAGAAAGAGAAGTGAAGGTGTGTTACTCAGTGTGGCAGGGTGGCTGGAGGGAATAATGTTGTGAGGCAGAAGTGACTTAGGAGTTTGAGACTGCCAGAGGGGTCATGGACAGGAGAGAAGCTGGAGAAGATCCCAAGTGACCAATAAGAGAGTTCGTGTTCATTACTCTTTGCTTGGGCTCCTCATCAGAAATGTGAGAGGAAAGGGCTGTTGTGAAGATTAAATGAGTCAAGTATATAAAGCACTTTGAACAATGCCTGACACAGTGCTATCATTACTATTATTATTATTGCTGTACAACGCTGGTAACTGCAGATGGTTTGCGCCCCCACCCCACCCCCAATTCTTTACAGTGCTGGAGATCAAACTCAGGGCCTCATGGTGTGCGAGGCAGGTCACTCCACCACTGAGCTACATCCCAGCCCTTTTTATTTTTTATTTCGAGTCTGGATCTAGCTAAGTGCCCAAGGCTAGCCCCAAACTGTCATCCTCCTGCCTCAGCCTTTCAAGTAGTTGGAATTATAGGTTTGCACCATCATGTCCAGCTGAGATTATTTGCTTTTGTGCTCATCAAATATTAATTGACTCCACCCATTTTTAAAAAGAATAATAGTTTCTGACTCCGTAAGCCACCCCTGCCAGGTGCGCTGACTGGAACTCAGCCCACTCAGTCTCTGCCGTTTTCTGTCTCTGTTCTTTGGAGGTATGTCTCTAACTTCCCAACTCCTCGGTTTGCTCATTTATAAAATAGGGCAAGAATCCCTGTCGCGAAGAGTCTAAAAAGGATGACTATACCCAGGAAGGCACCGCGGGGACAAATATGGAAAGGCTGTTGATCAGAGGAAGTCCAGAGTCCCGGCTAGGGACGGCCCGACTCTTCTCCTCCGAACCCCAGAGGGCGCTGTGGCCGTCGGCGGCCACGCGCGGCACGGCGGCGGCGCTCTGTCCCTGCCGGAATCTTTCTCCTCCACGTGGGGACGCAGGATGGCGGCCGCAGTGGTGGTGGGTGTGCTCAGATGGGGCGGGGGCTCCGTGGCTCGGCGCCGGGCGGGGTCCCCGAGGCCGGTGGGAGGCAAAGCCGGGGCCAGCGATCGGGCTGCGAAGCTCACCGACACCCCGCTTGTTCGCGCAGGACGAGACGGCGGCGCCCGACGTGCAGCGGCTGCTAGTGCAGTTCCAGGATGAGGGCGGGCAGCTGCTGGGCTCCCCGTTCGACGTGCCCGTGGACATCACTCCCGACAAGCTGCAGCTGGTGTGCAACGCGCTGCTGGCGCAGGTGAGCGGCCCGGCTTCTCCTCCCCAGGGTGGGCCCAGTGGAGGACCAGGAGATCGAGGATCTGGGGTTCAGGGGCCCCTCCGCTAACCAACAGTGGGTGGCCTGCCTTGCGGAGTCCCCACCCGCCTCCCAGTGAGGGCAGAAGGTGGGATCCGTGTGAAAGCGCTTTACCCCCTTTTCACATCGTGTTCACCTGCGCAGAGGCCGCATTTTGAACGCGTTGGGTGCCAAATCTCCTTGATTCCATGTCACAGTCCCTTAAGAAGGGACATATTAATATCCTCAGGTGATAGATATGGAATTGGAATGCAAGTCTGACAGACTCAAAACCAGTGTTCTTAACCTTTCAATCAGTGTTTATGAAGTGCTGCTCTCTGCTGGGGAGGGGTAGTGCCTAAAAATGCAGCTCTTGGCCCCTACCCCACTTACTAAACCAGAGCAGGCAAACAGTCCGCATTTTAAATCCGCTTTTCAGATGCTTCTTACACAGGTATAGACTAGTGGGATGGTTTGGAAGATACCAAATAATGCTATGTGGTGACCCTAACCCTGAATCTTGCTGTTCTTTTTGCAGAACACCAGATAACCTGAATTAGTCATTAGCAATAGGACATTGAACTAATTATTTAGTTCCTCTGAGCCTATTTTTTTAATCCATCAAGTGGGGATAGTAATGTCTGTTTCCCAGGGTAGTTGTGATATGCAGATGATGTGAATGTCCTAAGATTGCTCTTCAAGGATTAAAACATCCTGCCATATGGGGACTGATAGGGGTATCCCAAGCAGAGTGGCTGTAAAGAAGGCAACCTTACCTCCCACCGCTCACTGGGGAGTGTCCAGGGCAGAGGTGGACCCTGTATGTCCTGCATAGTAGAGTTGCCCTTCACCATTGTTTTGCAGGAGGATCCCCTGCCCCTGGCTTTCTTTGTCCATGATGCTGAAATCACCTCCTCGCTGGGGAAGACACTGGAGTCCCAGGCAGTCGAGACAGAGAAAATCCTAGACATCATCTACCAGCCACAGGCCATCTTCAGGGTCCGAGCCGTGACCCGCTGCACCAGCTCCTTGGAGGGCCACAGTGAAGCAGTCATTTCTGTGGCCTTTAGCCCCACAGGAAAGTAAGGATAGCTGTAGAATTGTGGTTGGGGTCTGGGGATGCCGTCTCTAACTGGGGTGGGGAGAGTGCCCCAGAGTTAAGATTGATGTTGCCTACCATAGACTTGAGCTGTGCACCCAGTTTGCAAGAAAGGGACTTCCCTATTGAGGTCTGTTTTCCAAGGGCTAAGGATACCTGCCTTGGAAGAGTCTTTCATGGACTTGATGTCAGAGCATGGGAGCTTTAGGTTCATCCCTTCTGAGCTGTGTGACTTGAATGAGTCACTTCACCTTTCTGAATTCATTTATTTCCCATGAAACTGGGATTCATTTCTTCTCAGAGCCCTCTGAGGATATGAAAAGCTTCCAAAGCTAGTTACAGCCAAGTGTAATGGCTCATGCCTTTAATCCTAGCAATGTTGGAGGCTGAGGCAGGAAAATTGCACGTTCACTGCCAGCCTCAGCAACTGAGACACTGCTCAACATTTTAAAAAGGGCTTGGAATGTAGCTCAGTAGTAGAATTCTCACCTAGCACGCTGAATGCCCTGGGTTTGACCCCAGCACTGAGAAGGGGGAAAGAATGAGCAGGTTATCACTGTGGTCCTTCCTATCAGGAAGGAGGTGAAGTGGCCTCCTGGGGTCTTCTCCCAAATGGCATCATTGCCATATTTCTCCTCCTCAGGGAGAGGAAGGAGTCCTATCCCAGATTTTGTTCACAGATGGTTGGATAGGCAACAGAAATGCACATGTGCAGCATCTGGGGTGCACTGCCACAGTCAAGGGGCCTCTTCTCTTCCCCAGGTACTTGGCCAGTGGCTCCGGAGACACCACTGTGCGCTTCTGGGATCTCAGCACAGAGACACCACATTTCACATGCAAGGGTCAGTATGTATGTAGCCACTTGGGGTCTTAAGGTGGCTGAATTGCCCAGCTCTTTTTAGTTTGTGGGGAAGCTCAGAGTCAGTTCTAACCCCCTACCATCCAATATCTGGTTCTCTATTCCTCGATAGAGACTGTGTCCTTGAGACTAGCCAGCCACTTAAAACAGGTAGAGACTGGACCAAAATTAACATGCCTTGTGGAGAGGAGCTGACTACCCCTTAGCAAGGAGAGCCTGGCTTAAATCCAACCTCTGCCATAGTTGTTCTTAGACTTTAGCATACAGAATCACCTCCAGGGCTTGTCGAAATACAGATTGCTGAGTTTTTGTTTTGGTAGATCTGGGGTAAGGCCTGTGAATTTGCATTTCCAACAAGTTCCAGATGATGCTGATGGTGCTAGTCTGGGAACCACACTAGGAGAGTGAGTGCTGTAC
This sequence comes from Marmota monax, assembly GCF_021218885.2. NCBI lineage: Eukaryota > Metazoa > Chordata > Mammalia > Rodentia > Sciuridae > Marmota > Marmota monax. Next base: position 74,097 of record NW_026694906.1, on the reverse strand, counting down.
CATATACTAGGATGATTTTATATGATTTTTATATGTTATATGCTAGGAATATACTGGGATGATTTTATATGTTGCAGGTCATGCTGCATGCCTAAGCTTCTGTCTTCACATCTGGAAAAGGATAATTCTTGTCTTGCTCCCTGTATTAGAATTAAAAGGGATGTTGTGTGTGGAAACCCTTTATACCACGTGTCCCATAAGGAATTATTAGAAAGTTCTCCCTCAGCCTAGGATCCTCGTCTCCCCTTTTCTTGGCATTCGTTTTTTTTGGCAGTTGGTTTAGGAGTGCTTGCAATGTGCCGTGCATTGTTAGGCACTGAGGATGAAGATGGATGTGGGCCCTCCTTTCTCTCTCCCTTGCTTTCTTAGGACACAGACACTGGGTCCTTAGCATATCCTGGTCCCCAGATGGCAAGAAACTAGCCTCAGGCTGCAAGAATGGCCAGGTAGGTGGTGTCAAGATAACTAAGCAGCCAGGTGTGGTGAGGTAGTCCACACCTGTAATCCTAGCAGCTTTGGGAGACTGAGGCAGAAGTATCACAAGTTCAAGGCCAGCCTCAGCAACTTAGTGAGATCTTGCCTCAAAAAACAAAAAGGGCTGGGGATGTACCTCAGTAGTAAAGCACCCCTGGGTTAAATTTCCAGTACAAAAACAAAAAGCCAAAAACTAAGGACTTAGGGCCAGTTCAGAATAGGGTCCTGGGATCTTCAGGAAGGGTTAGGTGTAGGGGTAGTAGGTAACCAGGAGACCTTTGGGATAGGTTGGAGAGGATTATTCAGTGAGTTTCTGTTCTTCAGATTCTCCTCTGGGACCCAAGCACAGGGAAGCAGGTGGGCAGGACCCTTGCCGGACACAGCAAGTGGATTACGGGCTTGAGCTGGGAGCCCCTCCATGCGTAAGTGACACTAACTGAACTTAGCCAGGATCAAAGCTGCCCCCTTTCCTGTTTGATGCAGAGACACTTTCCTGAAGGGTGTGATGGGCATCTGGACTTCAGTAACAGCTTGACAGGGGGTGGGGCCTCTAGATCTAGACCCACCCTGCCACTTGCAGGGAGGCTGCTCATGGTTGGGCTTGGGAACTGTCTTGCAGAGCAGCCAGATCTTGGGGTCAGGAAGCTATCAGGAGATTGTCCGTGGCCTTTGAGTTGGGAATGGGAGGTGCTGTGGGCCGAACGGCATTGCCAGGTCAGAAATAAGAGCACATTTCCCTTCCCCTTGGCAGGAACCCTGAGTGCCGCTACGTGGCCAGCAGCTCCAAGGATGGCAGTGTGCGGGTCTGGGACACAACTGCAGGCCGCTGTGAGCGAATCCTTACCGGGCACACGCAGTCAGTCACCTGTCTCCGGTGGGGAGGAGATGGGCTTCTGTACTCTGCTTCCCAGGACCGTACCATCAAAGTCTGGAGGGCCCATGATGTAAGAACTGGGAGGGTACAGAAGCCATTCTGGCAAATTTGGGGGCACACAGTGCTGGAACTGGGAGCACACTTGGCCTCAGCAAGTCCAGTGTTTCCCGAATGTGCTGAGAGTCCAGTCAGGAGGGTGCTGCTGCAACAAGGGGCTCTGAGGTTGGTGCTGCTTTATTATGGGGATTCCAGCACCTCCTTTCCCTCCAGTAGTCTAGTCTAGCTCTGGAAAGTCCTGCTGTGGGAAGCCTGGTTAGCTTTTTAAAACCTACCATATCCCAAAGCTGTTTGACTGGAGCCCTTTTATTCTGGTGGACTTCTCTTCCATGAAACAGGCCAGTCCTCTCATTTCATATATAAACAGAAACTTGAGCCCATGGGTGGTTTGATTAAGATCATAGTGAATGGGTGCTGAAGTCTCCGGGTCCTGGTTCGTATCCCATGCTGGTCTCCTGGGGCTGATCTTCCAAGATGGAAGTGGGTTATATGTGTGTTTGAACCATCTCCCTCCACCCTAGGGTGTGCTGTGCCGGACTCTTCAAGGCCATGGCCACTGGGTGAATACCATGGCACTTAGCACCGACTATGCCCTGCGCACAGGAGCCTTTGAGCCTGCCGAGGCCACGGTTAATGCCCAAGACCTGCAGGGGTCCTGTGAGTGAGAGGAGGAGGGGAGAGGGCTGCCGGAGGAGGAGCCAGTTCTCCAACATCATGGGGATGTTGCTTTTTATATTGGATTTTCTAATCAGCCTTGTTCCCCATCTTTCTCCTGTGGTACCTGGACACAGTGCAGGAGCTGAAGGAAAGGGCCCTAAGCCGGTACAACCTCGTGCGGGTGAGTGTGTGCCAGCCACGTGCTTCCCCAGCTCTGTGTATTTTTCTCAGCTGGTCACTGAAACACTCTCGTCAGACACTTGGACCTCTGTTCCCTTCTAGTCTCTTCTAGCCCCAGTTCTCAGAGTACCTATTCTGAAAAGTTGTTTTTTGTTTATTTGTTTGAGACAAGGGCTCGCCAGGTTGCACAGGCCGGCTTTGAATTTGCAATCCTCCTGCTTCAGTCTCCCTTCTGGATAGCTGGGAATAGACCTGCACCACTGAAAACCTGTTCTTAATAATCCTCATTTGTGATCCTTAAATCTTAAATGCACTGGGGATCATTTTATTTTGTGAGTGTGTGTGTATAAGGGCCACATTCACATGGTCTAAGGTTCAAAGTTCATAAAAAGGTATATTGTGAAACATCACTCATCTCTTGCACAGCCAACCATTCCTTATGGAAGCATCCAGTGCTACCAATGTCTTGCATTTTATTTTTATATATATACACACACACACACACAAACACACGTATATGTATGTGTGTATATATATATAGCTGTAGGTGGACAAATACCTTCATGTGGTGCTAAGAATCGAACCCAGTGCCTCACACTGCAAGGCAAGTGCTCTACCACTGAGCCACAAACCCAGCCCGTTCCTTTTTTTTAATATACCAATCTGTACCTGCTTTGTCATACAATTTTGTATCATAGAAATGATTCCGTGAACATACAGGATTTCATTTTCCTTTTGAGTGAATTGACTTGCCTGGAGTCATGTGTGAACAAGTAGCCTCATTTCTCCTAGTTAGCCCTAGGCTGTGTCCCTGGTGTGTGCGGTCAGTGTCTGACCATATCCAATATGATGTACTTTCTGCCCCTCCTCCCCAGGGCCAGGGCCCAGAGAGGCTGGTGTCTGGCTCAGACGACTTCACCTTATTCCTGTGGTCCCCAGCAGAGGACAAGAAGCCCCTTGCACGGATGACGGGACACCAAGCCCTCATCAACCAGGTGCTCTTTTCTCCTGACTCCCGCATTGTGGCCAGTGCCTCCTTCGACAAGTCCATCAAGCTGTGGGACGGCAGGACTGGCAGGTGAGTTGGGGCAGTGTGCCTCTGGACGCAGTGGCTATAGAAGGCGCTTGATGTTGCCTCAGCAATTGTCTAGATTTCTGTGTTTCTTCCTCTTTTTCAGTATTGTTACAAGGATCAGTGAGATAGTATATTTGGGACCAGCACTAAGTGGGCACTAAAAATGCTAGATCCCTTCACATCAAAGTAAAGAAATAACCTTAGAGCTTGCCAGAGGGCCAGGGGTGTGGCAGCCCTCGAGAAAGTGGAACCCTAGGTAGGGCTGTGGTGCAGTCGTTACGTTGCCCACAAAGTGTGATCCCTGGGCCAGTGGCATTATCGTCTCCCGGGAGCATAATGGAAAATGCAGACTCATCAGGTGATACTGCTACCAGTTAAAAGTGTCAGAAGCCCTAGTGTAAGGGGTTATAATGACTTGGGGTTAACTAGGTCAGAGGCAAGGCAAAGACATGCATCAGGGACAGGAAAAAGGGGAACCCTTGTTGGGGCCGAAGGGGAACTGAGTGTCAGTTATTGTGTATTTTCACACAGCAGCTCTGTGTAATAAGTTGTTTAATTCCTTTTTCAAATAAAGAAACTGAGTCTCAGGCCTAATGGCTTGTCCAAACTGTCACAGATAGACTATATTGATTTGAAAGTTCCAGGTGGGCCTGGCCCACAGTTACTCCAGGCCACCTGTCAGCGAGCAGCTGCTATGCTGGGGGATGTCAGGCAGATGGGCTAGGCAGGTGGCCACATTGGATTCTAAGGCACGCGGAGCCATGCAGGTAGGAAGCCTGGCACCAGACACCCCAGAGCAATTCATTTAGGGAAGTTTTACAAAATAGTAATGACTGGCAATGATTAAAATGGTCTGGCACGGAGGCCAGGCAGCACAGTTCTGTAAAAATTCCCAGGTAATTTTAGCAGACAGCAAGGCTGAGAACCACTGCTGTGGGAATGGGGGACACTTCATACCTGTTTCATAATCTCCATCATTATCCTCCCCTGGCCCAGGTACCTGGCTTCCCTGCGTGGCCATGTGGCTGCTGTTTATCAGATTGCATGGTCAGCTGACAGCCGCCTGCTGGTCAGTGGTAGCAGTGACAGCACCCTGAAGGTGTGGGACGTGAAGGCCCAGAAGCTGACCACAGACCTGCCAGGCCATGCTGATGAGGTGGGCTGCCACTGCGGGCAGGAGGGGGCTGGGATTGCACCCTGGCCCTTCTCCCCTCACCGTTCCACTGTCCTTCCCCTCCTCCTCTTCATGTTTAGGTTTATGCTGTTGACTGGAGTCCAGATGGCCAGAGAGTGGCAAGTGGCGGGAAGGACAAGTGCCTCCGGATGTGAGTGTGGGGAGGTGGTGGTTGAGGTGTTCCTCTTACCCTTGAGTGGGTTGGTCCCTCTTTGCATTCTTTCCCTTGTGGCATGGCATTCTCAGGGACCATCCTGGTACTCAGAGTTTGCGGTGGTGTGTGAAGCCAGGTCCTCAGTGGGCACGTGGAGGGCTGCAGGAGTTAGGGAATTTGTGAGGCCCTGACAGCACTCAGGCTGCTCTCTAGCAGTGTGTGCAGGTCGCCAGCACAAGGCACTCAATCTTTGTTAGAGTCCTGAGACCTGAGTGCAGATCCTGGTTCTGCTTTTTGGTGTGAAATCACAGGAAACTTAATCTGGCTCTTGGGAATTTTTGAACCTTCATAGAGGATCACTGAGGAGGGCAAACACACTCTGACACTGAAGCACTTGCAAAGGATTGTCACTGGTAGTGGGCATCAGAGTCCAGGTCCCAGGTGGAATCCTGGCTGAGGCAGGCAGGGGACACATAGCCTGGGTTTGCATGGCTAGAGCAGGTACAGTGCCAGGTTTTGATGACTCTCAGGTCATCAAAAGATCATCCCGGGTTGGGGTTGTGATTCATGGGCTGGGATTGTGGTTCAGTGGTAGAGCGCTCGCCTCGCACATGCAAGGTCCTGGGTTCGATCCTCAGCACCACATACAAAGTTAAAAAAAAAAAAAAAAAGATCATCCCCCACAGTGGGCTCCTGAGATTGTACAGAGGCATCCCAGCCTGATTCCTTCCCTTCCCCACAGATGGAGGAGATGAAGTCTCACAGTTCTGACTCCCACCTGAACTTGCCTTCTGCCTGCTGCCCGCCCTGCCAGAAAACAAAGACCAGGATGGGAGTGCACACCCCCTCCTCACCAGCAGAGGCCTCCTGTCCTTGACAGACCCTGGTGGGGTCTCCCCATGGGTCCTTTGCCTGCTCTGGGCACTCTTCGGTCCCTTGCTGGTGCTGGCAGCAGTGGGGAGGCCAGGCTGTATGTGAGGCCTCCGTTGTCGCCCCTGCCTCCTTTTCCAAGTATCAGCTATGTTCAGGGTCAGACCCCAGATTCTATGGCCAAATAAATAATTTATATATTGTGTGTTCAGGTTACAGTTCCTTGTCCTAGAATCCTAGGGCTCAGCCGTGCACCGTGCTAAATCTCTTTGACCCCCTTCCTTGTTCTGGGTGATAGCAAAACCATTCTGACCAGGAATTGCCCTTCCTCTCCCCCATGCATAAGGGAGAGGCCAGTGTGACCTTGGCCAGAGGACAGGTTAAAGCAGTGCTGTCCATGGCAGGCACTGGCCACATGTGTCTGTGTGCACTGGCCAGAGTAGAGTACAGCTAGAAAGCAGATGCCTCTTGCTTCTCCCACAGCACACTTGGCCCTGCTAGGTGCTGAGCTCTGTGCTACAGAAGGCCATGGGCAAGCGAGAGGACTCCCCCTCTGACAGGGTGGCAGTGGGGCCATACTGAGAACACTCTTAACATTTGTGGGCATGGGTGTTAGGATGACTCTGCCCTGTGAGAACCTTCAAATATGAAAGGAATCCTCACCAAGACCTCCTTAGGCCCTTGACCAAGACCTTGCCCTGCATGCATCCCGTCTCCATTTCTAATACCTCATTCCACCCCACCCCCGCCCCAGCCCTGCCTGTGCTTTTGAGACTGCACAGCACCTAACTGGATCTCAGCCTACACCTTGCACATCTCTCCCTCGGTATGAGGGCAGGAAGAGCTGCCAGTTGCTGCGCTCCTTCCCGGTGCAGGCACTTGTTCTGCTGTGCTCCAAGTAATCCTGCACATGTATCTGAAAGGTTCTCTCTTCCTCATTCTTTTAATGAGCTATCGAGTCCGGGAAGCTTATAGGATTTGCCCTTGCCCTCACATCAAATAAGGGGAAGAGCCATGGTTCATCAGACCCTGCTCCAAAGCCGGTGTTCTTTGCACTGTGTCCCTCCAGAGCTCAAATCTAGCACATGGTCCATGGGCTGCCACTGCACCTGTCCAGGGTCACTCTCTCTGTGAAGATGTTTTAGTCTTTGAGTGCCAGTCCTCCCTCCTCCCCCACCACAGGCAGTGGCAGAACCAAACCGCAAGGGATGGTGGTCCTGTTTTCCACGCCCCACCCCCAACCTATCTGGATTCTTAGTCCTAGCAAAAGCTTGGGTGGCAGCTAGCCCAGCTGAGGCTATCTGCAGCATGAAGAAAAACTTAGGGGTGCTGGATGACCTGCAGTTCTTTAATGAGGAATCTGGACCCAGCCCAGATCTGGGGAAGGAGGGAGCCTAGCAGCTGTGGGCAGTGGCTGAGCCTGGCCTGGCTTAGCTCAGCCTGAGATGTCTCCAGGTGAATGGGGCTCCCCTAGGCTTGGCCGTGGCCCAGGGGTAGGGTTCCAGTACCACTGCCTCCAGGCCCTGGCCGGCAGGGTAGTCAGTGGTTCTCTGGCATGGTGATGGTGGTACGGTACATCTCATGGTCTGGTTCCTGAGGGCCCTGGGCTGAGGCTGATCCCCAGGGAGGGAGGGGTGTCCGGGGCCCTCTACTAGTAGGGAAATAGGTATTCCAAATCCTCCAGCCTCCGCATGTCCTCCAGCCCAATGGACACAGTTCTCCGCTGGGGTTCCTTGCGCTGCACAGTGATCTGGATGGGATTGTTCTCAGGAAAGCTCTTAAAGTCACTGGCCACAGTTGCAAACTAAAGAACAAGAAAGTCTTGAAACAAGAAAGTCCCTCAGATTCCTTCCCAGACCCGAGCCTGGCTTCCTCTCCCTTTGGCTTCCTCTCTCTGCTCCCTCTTTGCCTGCTAAGTGTGATCTTAGCCTCATCCAACCCAGTCACAACATACGACACAGGTCCAAAGAGGTGTGACACCAAGGTGTACCTCCCCAGCTGTGGACTGTCTGTTCCACCTCTGGACCCATGCCCACTCCAGGCCTTCCCTCTCCTTCCTGCAGTTCCTGGACTAAGTTAAGGAATCCAAAAGCCAAAGACTTTGGAAAAGGAACATTGTGGTGAATGCATTCATTTGCATTCCTAGCAGGCTTAATCCTGACAGCTCCCAGAAGAACACTCTGGCATTTTTTCCAGGCAGAAGAAAAACTAGCAAGGACATTGGGGGGTGGGGGTGGGGGCCCAGCCTCCACAGCCCTGGTTCCAGCCCCCAGGCCCGTCTTCCCAGGGCTCACTTTGTAGGGCTTGCACCATTTCCCCACCCCAGCCGTGTTGGCTGCACGGACGGTGAGGCAGTAACTCGTGTTAGGCTTCAGCTCCATCAGCTTGACAGTGGTGCCCAAGATCTTATTGAAGATCCAGGGACGATTCTTTGCCTTAGGTGGCTCATCGTCTTTTTTCTTGCTCACCTCCTGTAACAGGACCTGGTAGAAACTGACCTGCTGCTTGCCCAAAGTATAGGTCCAGGAAATCTAGGGGAAAGAAAACCCGAAGCTCCCTTAGACCTGGCCTGAGCTTCCGTGGACCAGAAGTCTTCTTCCCATCCCCGGTTCCTGCTGGAGTTCAGGCAGGTCTGAAGGAAGCTGTGAGGCACACAATACTGCATGTGGCCCTACAGCATGGGCCACTCTCCCTGGGCAGCCTCACCCACTTTATTCCATATTTCTAGACTGTCTGTGTGAGTTGAGAGATACCTCAGAAATCATCTTGTCCACCTCATGCATTGCAGGTGGCATTACAGATCCAGAGATGGCAAGTTACTGGCCCATGGTCACATAGTAATTAAATGACAGCCAAGGTTCAAACCCATACATTTCACTACAACAATGGTTGCTAAGCCTAGGTTGGCATCTCATGGAGTTTTGCCAACACTGCACTTTCCAGAGCCTGCTGTCTCCTTTCTGGTCTCCCATTTCCAATTTCTTCATCTAGGCCAGTGGTTCTTAAACTTAGGTGTGCGTAGGACAACATAGGACACGGTCCAAAGAGGTGTGACACCAAGGTGTACATCCCCAGCTGTGGACTGTCTGTTCCACCCCTGGAGGACTTATTAAACTGGAGGACTTATTAAAACAGACTGCTGGCCTTCATCCCCACTGTTACTGGTTCAGTAGGCCACACTGGTTCTGATTCAAGGGAAGATGAGAATTTAAATTTCTGTCAAATCACCGTGTGAGGCTGGGGCTAGCCACACTTTGAGAAACGCTGCTGTAGGCCATGAGGCTTCCAGACTTATTTTCTAAATTGCTTACAGAAAAATATATAAACTAGCCTAATGTTGGAGAACCTCCAGAAAATGAGCCCATGCTCATTTCCCCCACCGTTGCACTCCATTTTTCCTGCACACTCCAGGACAGTGCTGCTCGGCTTGTGGTCTATGAACTGCAGCATCAGCATCGCCTGGGATTTGTCAGCGGTGCAGAGTCCCAGGCCCCTCCCAGCCCCTGTAGGGATGAGACCAGAATCTTGGTTTTGATAAGCTGATAGTGCTCTGTAGGAACACCCATGAGAAGCCCTGACTTAGGAGCTGGGATCAACGAAAGCAGCTGCCCATTCCTCCCATATTTTCCCACCTGCAGCGTTTGCTTGGGTTAGTCCCTCTGTGGAATGCCTCTTCTTCACCTCAAGCTCTACCTCCCAGCCTGAGTGTTACCAAAAGCCACCAAGCTTATTCCTGCAGCTGGAAGTAATGTTTCTTTCCCTCTGAATTTCTGGTGGCACTTGATCTGAATCTTCCCTACAGTCCTGAGCCCCTTCTGCCTTTCACTGAAGTTCTATACAGACAAGCCCCTCCCTTGCTCCCTAAACCATGAACTTGAGGTCAGGACACAGGTGGTAGGCAGCTTCCCAATCCACACGGAGCTGAACTCAGCACCAGCATAGCAAGCCTCTGCCACAGGCATGGACTCAGAGAACGTACCACGGCTGTGGAATCGCTGACCGTGTGTTCACAGATGAAAGGGGCCTCCGGCAGGTTCATGATCACAGAGGATTCCGAACATGTTGAGGAGGTGTCTGTGTCCAGTGCGGGGTTGTCAAGGTCCAACAGGCCGCCAGGAGCCATTTGAGTCTTAGATGCATGGGGGCAGAGGGCCAGGTCCCCCTTTTCTGGGTTCTTGACCAGTGAGGAAAAGCTGAGTTTGTTCAGCTCACCCTCCAGCATTCCTGCAAAGAAGCTGCTGTTGGGCTGGGTCACAGCCAGTTTGAAGGGGTTCAAGGAACTGGATGAGATGGGGGTTATGCTGGTGTCATCAGAGCTGTATTCAGATTCTTCCACTTTCAGAGGCTTCCTAGAGCAAGAGGGAGACAGGTGATCAGATGAAGGAAGCCAGCGCATCCAGCTTGAGGGCCCGCCTTACCAACATCCCAGCTACTTCTGAACACCTGGGAATACCCTCTCTGCAGCAGTGCGCCAGATCCAGTTTCTTTCACTAAAAATGTCTGGCCCCCATTTGGGATGCAATAGGGAAAGCTGCATCTTTAATAAGACTTTTAGCTCGGTACAGTCAGGCACACCTGTAATAGCAGCCACTCCGGAGGCTGAGGCAGGAGAATTGCAAATTCAAGGCCAACCTCAGTAACTTAGTGAGCACCCCCATCTCAAAATAACAGGATTGAGGATATAGCTCAGTGTTTAAGTGCCCCTGAGTTTAATCCCTAGACTGAAAGAAACAAAGATATTTAGAGGATTCTCATACAGGTGTTGTGAAAACCACAATTTGAGAAACTGCTAAAACTTGAAGTCCTCCCTTCAAAGTGAGGACAAGAACCCCAGGGAATGACGACAGCGATCTACTGGAGTGGGGAAAAAATCCACAAATATCTAATAAAAAATAGAGTTTTGGTGGGTGTAGTGGCACAGGCCTGCAATCCCAGTGGCTTGGGAGGCTAAGGCAGGAAGATCACAAGTTCAAAGCCAGCCTCAGCAACATAGTGAAGCCTTGAGCAATTTAGTGAGACCCTGTGTCAAATTTAAAAATAAGCTGGGCGTGGTGGCATATGCCTGTGATCCCAATTCTCTAAAGAAAACACAAAATAAGGCTGGGGATGTGGCTCAGTAGTCGAGTACCCCTGAGTTCAATCCCTGGTACTCCTCCCAAAAAAGGAGGAAAAATAATAATTAAAAGTAAAATGGGGGGGTGCTGGGGATGTGGCTCAAGCGGTAGCACGCTCGCCTGGCACGCATGCGGCCCGGGTTCGATCCTCAGCACCACATACAAACAAAGATGTTGTGTCTGCCGATAACTAAAAAATAAATAAAATATTAAAAAAAGAAAAAGATTACAGATCAGGGCTGAGAGTATAGCTTAGTCAGTAGAGTGCTTATTTAAAAAAAAAAAAAAAGTAAAATGGGCTAGGAAGGTGAATCAGTGGTTAAACACCCCTGGATTCAATCCCTGGTACCAAAAAAAAAAAAAAAAAAAGTTTTACTAGTATTTATCTAATATTGTTTACTACTCAAAGTAATTTACATTTAGTAACATCTAATGATATTTATCATGTAAAATTAAGTCTAGATTATGTTCAATACACATTGAGTGAATGCTCAAAAGTGTTTTCTATTCTGATTTTTTTTAAATTATGGAGTATTGCTGTGTACAGTGGTGCACGCCTGTAAACTCAGCAACTTAGGAGGCTGAGGCAGGAGAATCACAAGTTCAAAGCCAACCTCAGCAACTTAGCAAGACCCTGAATAACTTAGCCAGATCCTGTCTCAAAATAAAAAGAGCAGATGATATAGCTCAGTGGTAAATTACCCCTAGGATCAATACTCAGTATCAGAAAAAGAAAAAGGAATATTTTAGATATATACAATAAATAACATATTGAACTTTCATTTACCCCTCACCCAGTCTCAGAAATAAAACCTACAGCATTTTGCCTTGTCTATAGCTCAGTGGTAGAGTGCTCCCATGTTATAAGGTCCTGGGTTTGATCCCTAGCACCACAATAAACAAATAAAACTATCAGAATTATTAAAGCCCCCAGATGCTTCCCCCTTACCACATTCATATTCCCACTCAGACATAACTTGTGGAGTACATTTTAAAAGTTTTCTATTATTTACTACATGCCTTTATGGGTCTATCACATATAGATATTATCCCTCAGCAAGATCTATTAATTTTCATGTTTTTCAGCTTTATGTAGATTAAACATATTATTCAGAACATATCTGCAGCTTTTTTTTCACTCAATGTTCTGTTTTGATTCATGTCTTTTGATACAGCAGCTCTGCTTCAGTCATTTTAACTTTTATGGTTTTCCATAACATGGACATTTGTATCATTGACAGTTTTTTGCTATTACTAAACAACCAACTTTATACATGATTCAGTTTTCTACTAAAAAGGGCACCAATCCAAAAACTGGCTTTCAAATATTTTTTTTACCTTAACTCAAAGTAAAAAAAATACATATTACATGGCCACTTAGTATACATACACATAACTAAAACGTTTCACAGAGCAGTACTTACTCCATGTGTGATGTGCTCTGGAATCCCTGGTTGCATTTGAATTCATTTTTATCATACTGGTCTCCACCAACTAGAATGACTTCTGGAGCTGTTAATGGGTCATAACTCACAGTTTGTGTGTCCTTGACTCCAGGTCAGTCTCCTACTTGATGGAGATTGATTGGCCATATTTTTCCTCCCCAAGCTCCAATTTATCAAACCCCTGAGAAATTGTGATTAGGCCAATACCTCACCCTTTCTATTTTTTTTTTCAATGAATTTTTCCCTTTTTTTTTTTTCAGAGAGAGAGAGAATTTTTTAATATTTATTTTTCAGTTATTGGCGGACACAGCATCTTTGTTTGTATGTGGTGCTGAGGATCAAACCCGGCCTGCAAGCATGCCAGGTGAGCGCGATACCACTTGAGCCACATCCCCAGCCCCACCCTTTCTATTTCTTGATAAACATTTGGAATAAATGATTTCCCCAACAAGGTAGGCTGAAGAGTCTAAATACCAATATCATTTATACTTCAGATTGTCCTAATATGTATTTCAGATTCATTTACTGGAAATGCTGGTGGTAACATGAGCAGAGAAGGCCCACATGACCATGTCATGCTGGATGTGTCGTCTTTTCACAACAGTCCAGCTGGATGGGTGTTAGCCCCATTTTACATTTGAGAGCCCAAGTGTCTCTGATATTAATGAACTTATCTGAAGCCATTTATCTAAGTTGTAGAGTTTGGATTTCAATTCAAGCTCCTTGTCCAAGACCTTTTTTCATTACACCATTAATTTTCTCCAAGCATTGGGTACTTTAACCAGATCTTACTTACAGAACCTTAGGTAATGGACACCTCATCCCTCCCATAGCATCAAGACCAACTACATAGTGTGTGCAAATTGAAGTATGGAGCCCCTCGTCCAAAAAATTACTAAGGATTTTTAGATAGTGACAGCAAAGCATTGAACTAAGTACAACCCTCTTCTGAAGTGGGGCTGCATGTGACTTGATAGGTCATATCCATGAAACTACCTTACATACAGTTCCTTTAGCCCACATCACCCTGCGCCAACACCCCTTCCCTGGAGATTCTGCTCAAATACCACTTTCTCCAAGAAGCCTCCCTTCTCTGCACTGTCTCCCAAGAGGGTGATACCTTTGGTTCCTCTAGGTGTCCTGTCCTAGCACCAGACAGTGCTGTATCATTCTCATTATTGTCTGAGGCTCCTGTACTCTCCCCACCCTGCCACATACCAAGTTAGCTGCTCCTTGAATGCAGGGAATTCTACTCTACATTCCCAGAACTTAATATTGGGCCAGACATCCTGCCAGCAGAAAGAGTTTTGTGGCATGAAGTAGAGGAAAATCTGACCCTGAGAGTAATAGTGAACCTCAATGGAAGGAAGGAAGGCTATGGGGAGTATCATCAGGCAGATGGAGGCATCAGAGGGGGAAGATTAGGCCATAGGGTGCATGCAGGGTCGGGGGTGGGGGGTGGTAAGGACTCTATCCAAACAAAGCAGGATGAGAAGGACCATCAACAAAACTCTTGTCTAATCCAGGAAGGCCTCATGGAGGGGGCAGCCCACATGCTCTGAGAACAGACCTGGGGGCAGAGGCACACACAGACAGGTCCAACCTGCACACATGCTCTTCCCTGAGAGTCCAAGGAGGGTTGAGACAGGTCAAGGAAGTCAGGTTTCTTCATGTCTCTCTTCCCATCCGCAGCTCCAGCCTTAGAAAGAAGGGAAAGGCCGGGCACGGTGGCGTACACCTGTAATCCCAGTGGCTCAGGAGACTGAGGCAGAAGGATTGAGAGTTCAAAGCCAGCCTCAGCAACTTGGCGAGGCCCTAAGCAACTCAGCAAGACCCTGCCTCTAAATAAAATACAAAAAAAAGGGCTGGGGATATGGCTCAGTGATTAAGTGCCCCTGGGTTAAATCCCCAGGACCAAAAAAAAAAAAAAAGAAGAAGAAGAAGGGAGGACCAGACTGGTATCTTACATGAGATTGTTATCTGAATCCAAGAAGTTAGCAAAACCGCCTTTTGAAGAAAGTGGGAGTCCTTTGGTAGCAACAGCCCTGTTCATAAAATTGGGGTTTGGAAAAGGCTTCGGTAGTTGATCGAGCGCATTCATCACGTTGAGGTTTTCCTTCTTCAGTAGGGCTTCCTCCCCATCCCCCACTTTAAAAAGTGTCTGATGCCATCTGGTTTGGGGGAACCACAGCCATCAGTATGCAGGATAGCCCAGCTAATAGGAAGTAGAGAGAAACTGGAGGACAGTAGGCCCACCCTTAGTTTGAGTGGGATGGGGCTGCAGTGAGCTGACTTCACAATCATCACGGAGTGTAACAATTAGGGGCCAGCCTTGCCCTTGATCTGAGGCTCTCACTACAGCTGGCCAGACCTAGAGCCTGCGTCAGGAGTGGGGTAGTTAGGAACAGAGCTCTCTAACACACTGTAGTCACAGTAGCCCTGGCCTCTGAGAACCTCAATGTGTTTAACACCTGTGCCTTTCAGAGCTGCTGTGGAAGGAGAAAAAGGATGGTGAGAGAAAGGCACCTGGGCACAGGAGGAGGCAGCACCCAGGAGGGCCACCAGGGTGGGAGACTTTGCCTATAGGTGCTGAGGCCCGATCTATATCCTGACACATAGGCCAAGCAGGATGTTGCATAGGCACAAGGAAAGCCCAGGTGCTTTCTAAGGGCTTAGAACTCACCCATAACCTGGTTTTACTGCCAGAAGTCCAAATGTGCTACACCCTCACTTTCAAGTGACTTTGCGTTGAGTGACAATGGTAGCAGAGGGATTCCAAAACAAAGCCAGACATTAGCTCCACTCTCAAGAAAACCACCTCTATAGTAGGAAAACATTTCTGTCACTTCTGGGGGCAGGAGGCAGGGCTCTTAAAAACAGCACTGGCTTTGCATCTAGATGTACACTTAGTGTGAGTCCAGCCCTGTACCAACTAGCTGTGTGTAACCTTTGCTAAGTGACTTTACTGAGCCTCAGTTTCCTCACCTATAAAATGTGGATACAAATAACACCTCCCTCATAGATTTGTGAAATTGTTTTATTTCTTCCAGTGGATGTGGCAAACCAAAGGCCATTTCAAAATACCAAATTATATTTTTGTGTCTCATATGTACTTGAGATTCCACAGACAACCCACACCTTCCACCCCCCCACACACACAAGAAAGAATTTTGGGAAAATACAGAAAAGCAGGTGACTTCGATGCACTTTGCTGCATCTTAGCACCTGTTATGTAATCTGTAAGGATCTGATTGATGTCTTTGATTCCTTTTCGTTGTTGGTCTCCTTCAATAATCTGTAAACTCCTTGAGGGGATGGGATTGTCTATCTTGCTTAACTTTGTGTCCCCAGCGTTTGAAACAGAAGCTGGCGTTCAACCTTCTTTAGAAGGTTGGAGTGTGTATTTGGAAGAAGTTGGGGGCCGAATGCAGCTGAATGCGGGTGGCTCGTAGCGCCCAGGGTCGGGTGGCACGCAGAGTCCCGCTCCAGTCTGTAGCTCTTGGGAGCAGGAACCGGGCGCCCGGGTCCGGCTAGGTTCGCCGCCGCGGTTTGCCCGTGCTGCCAGCAGATGGCGCTGCAGGCCAGGCTCCCGTCGCGCGCCAGCCCGGAACCCGGAAGCGGAGGAGAGCGGCCCCGGGGCGCCTGGAGTCCCGGACTATCCCGGAGGGCAGGTGGGCCTCCCCCTGCTTTCCTGCTGCCTCCTCCTGGCGCAGCCGGCTCGCCAGGGCCCTCTCCCGAAAGGGGATGCGAAGCGGCGTCTGGAGAGGGTCCCGCAGTACCCACGTGACGACCAGTGCCGGAGCCCGTCGGACTGTCCCCGGCCTGCGGGGACATGGGCGTGCTCAGAGCTGGACTGTGCCCGGGCCTCACCCAGGAGATGGTCCAGCTTCTGAAGAGCCGCGGCATCAAGACAGGTGACCGTGTGGGCGCGTGTCCGGCAGCCGCGCGCCCAGCACACAGCCTGGGCACAGCCTCGGGACCCGCGCCCCCTGCCATACCCGCAGGGCCCTGCCCCCTCACTGAAGGGCCACTCCCCATACACTTCTGGAAGGGCTGGGTGTGCGGGAGCAAAACCCGGGCACCGGGGAGGAGCCCTACTGTGTGCCAGGCCCAATGGCTGTGACTTCACGCAGGCCTCCCGAGACTGCCTGCGCGGAGGCAGAGTGCACCGCCGAATCACAGAGGAGGGAAACCAACGCGGGAAGCCCAGGCGACAATCACCTGCACGTGTTTTGTTTTTAGTGGTGGACCTGGCTGCTGCAGACCTGGAGGAGGTAGCTCAGAAGTGTGGCTTGTCTTATAAGGTGAGCTCGAGATCTCCACGCCCCTTAAGCCTCGGGAGCAGTGAGTTCCAGTGAGGACCTGGGAAGCCCCTTGGGTGGCTCGGTACTGTGTGGTCTGAGTGCCCGCCCCTTTGGCAGGCCCTGGTTGCCCTGAGGCGGGTGTTGCTGGCTCAGTTCTCAGCTTTCCCCTCCAATGGCGCGGATCTCTATGAGGAAATGAAGACCTCCACTGCCATCCTGTCCACCGGCATTGGAAGGTTTGTACATGTATTTGGATAACAAAGCGAGAGACAGAAGAACGTTCAGTGCTTGGATCAAGAGAGAGCAGGGTTTTTGAAGGCTGGAGTGGGAGCAGTATAGACAGATGTGAAGGAGAGGCATTGGGACTTCTGAGTTCTTTTATCTTAGAACAAGGTTATAGGGTTTCTCAGCCTTAACACTATTGACACTCTAGGACATGTAATTATTTATTGGGGTGGGGGCTGTGCTGTGCATTGGAATAGGTCTAGCAGTATGCCTGACCTCTACCCACCAGATGCCAGTAGTACCTTCCCTCCCCGCAGTTGTGACAATCAAAAATGTCTCCAGACATGGCTAAATGTCCGTTGTGTGGAAAATTGCCCCTGCTAAGAACTGCTGTCAAACAATACAAGATGTCTGCAGTATTAGCTGGGCACAGTGGCCCAGGTTTATAATCCCAGCTACTTGGGAGGCAGAGGTGGAAGATTCACAAATTCAAGGCCAGCTGGGCAACTTAGCCAGACCCTGTCTCAAAATAAAAAATAAAAAGGTCTGAGGGTTTAGCTCAGAGATGGAGTGCCCCTTATTTCAATTGCTAGTGAAGGAGGGCGGGTAGGATGTCCCTAGCCTCTCATTATTATTCAGCAGATTAGAATCTGCCCTACCTTCCATGTCACTTAAAGGTAGAGTAAGAGAGAACAGAGCAGGATTAACATTTACCTAGAGCTTGTGCATGTAGTCGCTGCCTATAAGATATCTCTCCAGTGCAACTGCAAGTTAGAGATTGTTAGTTCCCCTTGCATTAGCCTAAGAAGAGCAAGTAGCAGAGATAAGGCTCAAGTCCAGGGATATCTGACCCAGAACCTGGTGCCTTTGCCACACTCTGCAGTCATAGAGAACAGGGGAGCTCATCAGAAGGAGCAGTTACATTGTGCCATGTCTTTTAGGTTAGGAAAGACTTGGAAGACAACAGGCGCTTTCTGGCCAAGTAAGTCTGATCTCTCTTCTGGCCTGTTTGTGCAGAGCTTGATGAATAGCTCTGCCACCACAAAGGCCTTTGGATTTCTCTGGCTGGCCCTTACTGTTTCCATAACACATTCTGTTGGCAAGGTTCATACAGCATGGTGCTTGCTCTCACTGGTTTGGGGTATGAGTTTGTAATCCAAACTAGTGGGTGCCAGACACATGCAGAGAATACATATGCGAGTGAGGCAAGGCTCCTGCTCTTAGGAGTATGGCACATAGTGTGTATAGGAGGAAAACATGAATAGAAGACATGTGGATGCACACAGGGAAGCAGCCCCAAGGAGGGAGTGATTAACAGGAAGCAGATTGGCCTCTGGGCTTCAGAAGCTTTTAAACCAACATACACAGAGGGAGCAGTAGAATGGCAAGCTGATAGGTTACTGGCAGGTGCAGATCAGAGTGCAGGAAGACCCTGGAGAAGCAGGGTCTTGGCCTTGAGGAATAGATGGACTTTCCCTGAGTGCTTAGCAATTCCTGATACATTATGTCATTTGTTCTTCACAACCACTATTGAGTGAGTGCATTGCCTTTAAAATCATCATTTTAGCCGGGCTCAGTGATGCACATCAGTAATCCCAGCTACTTGGGAGGCTGAGGCAGGAAAATTGCAAGCTCAAAGTCAGCCTGGCAACTTAGGGAGATCCTGTTTCAAAATAAAAAGGGGTGTAGCTCTGGTAAAGAGCCCCTGGGTTTAATCCCCAGTACCAAAAAAAAAAAAAAAAAATCATTTTCTTGGTGAATACATTGTGACTCAGGTTAAATGATGTGCTGAAGATCTTACTTCAGCAGACTGGGCACTTGAGGTCCTGTCTAACAGCCTAACTGATCTACTGTGTCGCCTCCTTGAAGGTGGGAGGCCATTGTAAAAGTAGAGTTCCAGGCAGTGGGGTGGAGCTGTGCAGAGTAGATGAACTGAGAAAGACCAAGGGGGCGGGGGGTCTGGTGGTGCCGATGCGGGGTGTGTGAGTCTGATCCAGGACTGGTGAGATTTGGCAATATACTGAAGAAGAAATATGACAAGTCATATTAGCAGGTAGGATAGAGGTATGAAGAATCAAAGATGACCTCCTCCCAGTGCACCATGGGCAGTTAATGGATATAACTTTAAAACTTGGCTGCAGGGAGGGAATTCCTATGTCAGAAGTTTGAGAAATGCCTGATTGACTCCAGTTAAGCAGGTTTCTTTGTTGTATGTGTTCTCAGAGCCTTTGTGCTGTGGGCAGTGTGAATCTTGGCAGAGTAATAGAGAAGGTAATGTACCTTGGAAAAACTAGATTCATCAGAGAGAAGGTGGTTCCATTCAAGCAAGAGCTTTGTCTGTTCATCTCTGTACCCTCTCATTTTATAATAAGGCCTTCAGGAAATATGAGGGATTCAGGTGATGTTTGAATGAATAATTGAAAGAGTGATTGAAAGGTAGTTCAGAGGAAAAGATAGAGGATAAACCCCAGCAATCACTGGCATTCTAGGCAGTGGTGGCCAGGGGTTCCTTTTCATGCTGCTGTGCTGCTAGAGGTGATATGGGGTATATTGGTAGGAAGGTCCTCTACATAATTAGAGGAAACATGGAAAGGAACACAGATGGATTGGGGAACAGCTCATGTAGGCTGAACAAGGCAACCAAGGATGTGGTTGGTTCTTGACTAGAGTTAAGCCCACTGATTGAATCCTGGCTACACATTAGAATTGCCTGGGTGACTCAAAAAGAAACTCATGCTTGGGTCTCACTTCTACAAATTCTAACTTAATTGATCTAAGCCAGTGATTCCTAAACTTGTCTGTGCATTAGAATCCCCTGGGGAACTTCTCAACATCCCAAAGCACAAGCCTCCTCCCAGACCAGTAGCATTCCCTAGGGGTGGGACACAGGCATCAGTGTTTTTATTTTTGTTTTTGAAACTCCCATCTGACTCTAGTGGGCAGATAAGTTTGAGGAACTGCTGATAAAGGCATCTTTTTAAAAACTTCCCTGGAACCAGGTGTGGTGGCACATCTGTAGTCCCAGTGATTTGGAAGGCTGAGGAAGGAGGATGATAAGTTTGAGGCCAGCCTCAGAAATTTAGCATAGCCCTAAAGCAACTTTAGCAAATGTCTTGCTAAAGTGGGACAATTACAAGACTGCTGCCTGGCATGTCAAAAAACAAAAAAGGGCTGGGCGTGTAGCTCAGTGGTTAAGTGCCCATATTTAATCCCCTATTACCCGCCCCCACCAAAAAAAAAGAAAACAAACAACCAATAATGGGGGGGGAAAAAAAAAAAAACCCGGGCTGGGGATATAGCTAAGTTGGTAGAGTGCTTGCCTAACATGTGCATGGCCCTGGGTTCAATTCCCAGCACCACCAAAAAAAAAAAAAAAAAAAGGAAAAAACAAAAAAACCCACACCATAACACTTCCCTGGAAGATAAGTGTGGTGGTATGCCCCTGTAGTCCCAGCTACCCCAGAGGCTTAGGTAGTAAGATTGCTTGAGCCCCCAACTTTGAGACCCGTAAGCAACATGGCAAGACCCCATCTCAAACAAAAATAAAACCATTCCCTATAATGGGAAGGATTGAGAATAACTAGTAAAATGCATCAAAATCACCTGGAGTTCTTATTGAAACCTAGATGTTGGTCCACTGCCAGAATATTTGATCAGTAGGTCAAGATAGGGGAAACGGGATCTTGCATTTCTATCCATTCTGGAGTGTGGCAGATACTGCTGATCTGGTGACCACACTGGAATGAAACTGGAGCTTCCCAGATCTTAGTGGGAGGGATGGGATCCAGGAGTGGTGGAGCTTGGATGTGTATTAAACAGGTGCTTGTTAAACAGAGACGGTGTGAGCACAGTTATCCCAAGAAGCCATAAGGCTGGAGTGTTAACCAGAAGGATTTTGACTGGCAGAAACCTGTGGTCCCTGGGTTTGAAATAGAAGGGACAATTACTAGAGTGCTGCCTGACACGTTGCAGGTTGCAGGTCACAGGTAGGTCATGGGAGGTCTTTAAGAACCATTTTCAGAGGCCTGGAGTCTGTGAAGATGATTGCAGCATCAGAAAAGGGATGCATGTGGTACAGGCTGTGGCTCAGATGAAGCTTCAGCCCCATACCAGGCAGGGCAAGGAGGGTGATCTGTTTTATGGTGGTACAAGGACAGAACCTGGCTTAGGAATTGTCTGCTTCTTAAAGTGTATCCCAAGGCTTGCAGAGCCTGAGTGTTGACTATACAGGAACTAAATAAAACAACAGCCTTGTTCTACTATAATTTCTCTAGTAACCTTTATTGTGTGCCTCTCAGGTCTGGGGCATGTGCTAATGTTGGTGATGTAGCAGGCACAAGGCCTGGTCATTGCCCCAGGGTGCTCTTATCAGATGAGGGAGACAGACAAACAAGCAGATAATTACAAACTCCTAGAACAAATAATCGAGTTCAGCAAGGTTGCGGAGTATAACATCACATAAAAGTCAATTGCGTTTCTTTATATTCTCAATGAACATGTGGAAACTGAAATTAAAAACAATACCATTTAGAGTTGCACCAAAGAAAATGAAATACTTAGGTATGAGTCTAAAGATTGTGTAGGATTTGCCTGTGAGAAATTAAAAATTGCTGATGAAAGAGATAAAAAATGAATGACTCGAGTTGGGGTTGTGACTCAGGTAGAGCACTTGCCTGGCATGTGTGGGGCACTGGGTTCGATTCTCAGAACCACATATAAGTAAACGAAATGGAGAAATGGAGATCCATCGCCAACTTAAAAAAAATTTTTTTTAATTGTTTTTGACAAAGATACAGAAGCAAGAAGGAAAGATAGCCTTTTAAACAACTGATACTAGAGCTATTGGACATAAAAAATCTAAATTTCACACTTGATATAAAAATTGACTACAAATGAGCCAGGCATGGTGGCAGACACCTGTAATCCCAGTGACTGGGGAGGCTGAGGCAGGAGGCTTATGAGTTCAAAGCCAGCCTCAGCAACTTAGTGAGGCTCTAAGCAACGGAGCAAGACCCCATCTAAATAAAAAGGGCTGTGGATGTGGCTCCTTGGTTAAGCATCCTTGGGTTCAGTCTCTGGTACCAAAAAAGAAAAAAAGGGGGGAAAAAAGACTAAAGATGGATTATGAACTTAAATGTAAAACATAAATTTATTTAGCTTTTAGAAAAATCTTGGGGATCTGAGGCTAGGCAAAAGCCTTAGACTTGACACTAGAAGTATGATCCATTAAAAAATTTCACACAGCACTGTCAAAAAAAATAATAAATTGGACCTAATAAAAATTAAAAGCTTTTGCTCTGCTAGAGAGAGGAGCTCCTGGCCAGAGATGACTGGGACATCTCTGAACAGTACCAGTGCCTGGAAGGAAGGTCTTTCTTTTTTACCCCCAACCTCATGATTGATTTCTCTTCTACCATCAGCTTGGACAAACTGCTTGATGCTGGTCTGTATACAGGAGAAGTGACTGAAATTGTAGGAGGCCCAGGTAGTGGCAAAACCCAGGTGTGTATGAGGCACCAGCCAGGAAGACTGGTAGAGGTGGGTGCCTAGTCCTGGATCTGTGGGGAGCTTCCACCAGTGTCTTCATGGGTTCAGGAGTCAAAAGAGGCAAGATGGGTGATGAGAGGTGGGCTTGGACTTAGGTGGTTTTGCCTCTGAAATCTGGACAAAATGAGCTTTGTTTCTAGACCTTCCCTCTCTGAGGGCTCAGGTTCACCTGATGGCCCATTCTCTCTTAAGGTATGTCTTTGTGTGGCTGCAAATGTGGCCCATGGCCTGCAGCAGAACGTCCTATACATTGATTCTAATGGAGGGCTGACAGCTTCCCGCCTCCTCCAGCTACTTCAACCTAGGACCCAGGATGAAGAGGAACAGGTAAGGGGCAGGACAGTTGGGTTCCTGCTCACAGGAACTAGAACTAGACTCTTGACTAGAAGACCCTAATGTCCCTTACACTGCAAAAATGTGGGCTGTTTCAATGAACAGTCATTTCTTGCTTTGAAATTTGAGGTTCTGTTGATAACTTCCTGTGTCCCTTAAGCCTGCCCTGGTAGTGTCATTTTCCCAGCTTGCATGCCTCTGGGACAGTTCTTCCAGGAATCCCTCCCAACTCCTTGCATATTCTAATCAGAGCTGGCAATCACCCAACATCTGTTTCCAGCCCATTTCTTGCCCATGGCAGATATCATCAATCAGTTGTATCTCTTTCCCACCAAGTTGCAAATATGTTACAGTTCAATACCCAGGCAGATCTAGCCCCTTGGACAAAACCAGGTTGCCATTCTGGACCTGAGTGTTTGTGTCTGAGTGCCTCTTCCCCTTCTTAGCCTTATAATTCCTCTTCATCACCTTCCTCAGCCCCCTGATCCATCTTATCCCAAGCCTCTACATTTTTCTCCCACCCCTACAGGCAAGAGCTCTCCAGAGGATCCAGGTGGTGCATGCATTTGACATCTTTCAGATACTGGATGTGCTGCAGGATCTCCGAGGCACTGTGACCCAACAGGTGAGGCTTCTGTCCTGCCCTTCCCTGCTTTACTCAGCTCTCCAGGTACCATCTGTATGTGGGCAGGTGTCCTACTACAGACTCTCTTTGAGAATGCATATGTACAATCTGATGATGTCAGCTGTGTGTGCCACTCCCAAAGTGGAATTCCTTAGTACTTATTTCATATGCTTTATTGTTTACCTATTCCCCATCCCTGCTAAACAATAATGTCCTTGAATACAAGGATTATGTTGTATTTGTCTCTTCATCTCTGCATTCCTCACTAAAACCAATTAGGAATGATTTCAGCTGCAAGTAATAGAGATTGTTTGACAGACTTGAACTTTGAGGACATCTAATTATCTCACAAGAGGCCCCAGGTAGAGGGGCCTACACATGGGCTGGGGTTGGGGGGCATGGTATAGCTGTCCCAGATGGCCTGGGACTCACCCATCAGAAGGCAGTGGATGTGCTGCGGAGCTTTCTGTTTCTCCCAGTTCAGGTCCTCAGTGGTGACTGGACAGGCCAGTTCCAGAAGTGGTGGCAGCCTCAGAGGTCCCCCTATTGATGTGACGGCAAAGGAAACTTTCATTCCTGTGGCCTACCCGTATTCCCCATGGATGAGCATTTCTTCCTTGGCAACGGCTGTCCCGCTCTGCCTACAGCCACCTTCTCACACTGGGCCTTCTTTGCCATCCATTTCCCTGCAAATGCCATGATCTTGTTATTTTTTAGTGCTGAGTAATATTTCATTGTGTATAAATGCCACATTTTTTAATCCATTCATCTCTTAAAGGGCATCTAGGTTGGTTCCACATTCTAGCTATTGTGAATTGTGCTGCTGTAAACATTGATGTGGCTGTGTCCCTGTAGTATGCTCTTCTTAGGTCTTTTGGGTATAATCCAAGAAGGAGAATAGCTGGGTCAAATGGTGGTTCCATTCCCAGCTTTCCAAGGAATCTCCATACTGCTTTCCAAATTGGCTGCACCAATTTGCAGTCCCACCAGCAATGTATGAGTGTACCTTACCCGCCCCCCCCCCATCCTCGCCAGCACTTATTGTTGTTTGACTTCATAATGGCTGCCTTTCTGACTGGAGTGAGATGGTATCTTAGGGTGGTTTTGATTTGCATTTCTCTGATTGCTAGAGATGGTGAGCATTTTTTCATGTATTTGTTAATTGATGGTGTGTCCTCTTCTGAGAAGTTTCTGTCCAAGTCCTTGGGCCATTTGTTGATTGGGTTATCTGCTTTTTTGTTGTTTAACTTTTTGAGTTCTTTGTACACTCTAGAGATTAGAGCTCTATCTGATGTTTGAGGGGTAAAAATTGGTTCCCAGGATGTAGGCTCCCTATTCACCTCGCATATTATTTCTCTTGCTGAGAAAAAACTTTTTCCGTTTGAATTCGTCCCATTTGTTGATTCTTGGTTTTAACTCTTGTGCTATAGGAGTCTTATGAAGGAATTTGGGGCCTGCCCCCACGAGATGAAGATGAGGACCAACTTTATCTTCTATTAGACGCAGAGTCTCTGGTCTGATTCCTCAGTCTGCCGTCTTGAAAGGTACCTAAACACGCTCCCCGAGGGAAGAAGCCCCTCATCCCTGGAGCCACCATCCCACCTGGGGTTTCTGACAGGAAGAAGCCCAGAGCCCCCACCTCTGCCAGCTGTCAGTAGTTTGGACACCTGGGATCTCCAGGTCCAGGGGTAGCTCCATTCCCACCATTGATAGCAGGCCCCCAGCCTGGGCAGCCCAACCCACTCAGCCCTTGGTGCTGACAGACGTAGAAATCCCACCGTGGGGGCCCATGTCAGCACCCACACACATTCTGTCATGTATGACTAAAAAAAATAAGTAGAAATTAAAAAAAGAGGTGGCAGACTGGAGCTGTCTACTGCTGAGGCCCTGTGAGTACTGTTGGGCTTTGGGCCCTGGTGAGAGAGTAGGAAGTTCCTACTGGAGTCAGATGGAGGCCCCAGATGTGGGGGAAGGGGGACTGTGAAGTCATAATGGTGTTCATGAGGGTGGCCCCCAAGGGAGCCCCTGGCTGCAGAGCCAAGCCTGCCAAGGTGCTGGGAGAGGGCCTGGGAGGAAGGGCCAAGGAACAGTTGGCAGGCTGTGGAAGAGGGGGACACAAAGTTTGGAGGTAGGAGGGTGTCTCTGGGAGGAGAGAGCAGCGCCTACCCACTTTGGGCGGGGAGGCAGTGCTGGGGTGGTAAGGCAAGGTCTGGCTGAGGCCCACTGATGCCAGAGGCTTGGCCCCTCCCCAGGTAGAGGGGCGCACACATGGGCTGGGGTTGGGGGGCATGGTATAGCTGTCCCAGATGGCCTGGGACTCACCCATCAGAAGGCAGTGGATGTGCTGCGGAGCTTTCTGTTTCTCCCAGTTCAGGTCCTCAGTGGTGACTGGACAGGCCAGTTCCAGAAGTGGTGGCAGCCTCAGAGGTCCCCCTATTGATGTGACGGCAAAGGAAACTTTCATTCCTGTGGCCTACCCGTATTCCCCATGGATGAGCATTTCTTCCTTGGCAACGGCTGTCCCGCTCTGCCTACAGCCACCTTCTCACACTGGGCCTTCTTTGCCATCCATTTCCCTGCAAATGCCATGATCTTGTTATTTTTTAGTGCTGAGTAATATTTCATTGTGTATAAATGCCACATTTTTTAATCCATTCATCTCTTAAAGGGCATCTAGGTTGGTTCCACATTCTAGCTATTGTGAATTGTGCTGCTGTAAACATTGATGTGGCTGTGTCCCTGTAGTATGCTCTTCTTAGGTCTTTTGGGTATAATCCAAGAAGGAGAATAGCTGGGTCAAATGGTGGTTCCATTCCCAGCTTTCCAAGGAATCTCCATACTGCTTTCCAAATTGGCTGCACCAATTTGCAGTCCCACCAGCAATGTATGAGTGTACCTTACCCGCCCCCCCCCATCCTCGCCAGCACTTATTGTTGTTTGACTTCATAATGGCTGCCTTTCTGACTGGAGTGAGATGGTATCTTAGGGTGGTTTTGATTTGCATTTCTCTGATTGCTAGAGATGGTGAGCATTTTTTCATGTATTTGTTAATTGATGGTGTGTCCTCTTCTGAGAAGTTTCTGTCCAAGTCCTTGGGCCATTTGTTGATTGGGTTATCTGCTTTTTTGTTGTTTAACTTTTTGAGTTCTTTGTACACTCTAGAGATTAGAGCTCTATCTGATGTTTGAGGGGTAAAAATTGGTTCCCAGGATGTAGGCTCCCTATTCACCTCGCATATTATTTCTCTTGCTGAGAAAAAACTTTTTCAGTTTGAATTCGTCCCATTTGTTGATTCTTGGTTTTAACTCTTGTGCTATAGGAGTCTTATGAAGGAATTTGGGGCCTGCCCCCACGAGATGAAGATGAGGACCAACTTTATCTTGTATTAGACGCAGAGTCTCTGGTCTGATTCCTCAGTCTGCCGTCTTGAAAGGTACCTAAACACGCTCCCCGAGGGAAGAAGCCCCTCATCCCTGGAGCCACCATCCCACCTGGGGTTTCTGACAGGAAGAAGCCCAGAGCCCCCACCTCTGCCAGCTGTCAGTAGTTTGGACACCTGGGATCTCCAGGTCCAGGGGTAGCTCCATTCCCACCATTGATAGCAGGCCCCCAGCCTGGGCAGCCCAACCCACTCAGCCCTTGGTGCTGACAGACGTAGAAATCCCACCGTGGGGGCCCATGTCAGCACCCACACACATTCTGTCATGTATGACTAAAAAAAATAAGTAAAAATTAAAAAAAAGGTGGCAGACTGGAGCTGTCTACTGCTGAGGCCCTGTGAGTACTGTTGGGCTTTGGGCCCTGGTGAGAGAGTAGGAAGTTCCTAGTGGAGTCAGATGGAGGCCCCAGATGTGGGGGAAGGGGGACTGTGAAGTCATAATGGTGTTCATGAGGGTGGCCCCCAAGGGAGCCCCTGGCTGCAGAGCCAAGCCTGCCAAGGTGCTGGGAGAGGGCCTGGGAGGAAGGGCCAAGGAACAGTTGGCAGGCTGTGGAAGAGGGGGACACAAAGTTTGGAGGTAGGAGGGTGTCTCTGGGAGGAGAGAGCAGCGCCCACCCACTTTGGGCGGGGAGGCAGTGCTGGGGTGGTAAGGCAAGGTCTGGCTGAGGCCCACTGATGCCAGAGGCTTGGCCCCTCCCCAGGTAGAGGGGCCTACACATGGGCTGGGGTTGGGGGGCATGGTATAGCTGTCCCAGATGGCCTGGGACTCACCCATCAGAAGGCAGTGGATGTGCTGCGGAGCTTTCTGTTTCTCCCAGTTCAGGTCCTCAGTGGTGACTGGACAGGCCAGTTCCAGAAGTGGTGGCAGCCTCAGAGGTCCCCCTATTGATGTGACGGCAAAGGAAACTTTCATTCCTGTGGCCTACCCGTATTCCCCATGGATGAGCATTTCTTCCTTGGCAACGGCTGTCCCGCTCTGCCTACAGCCACCTTCTCACACTGGGCCTTCTTTGCCATCCATTTCCCTGCAAATGCCATGATCTTGTAATTTTTTAGTGCTGAGTAATATTTCATTGTGTATAAATGCCACATTTTTTAATCCATTCATCTCTTAAAGGGCATCTAGGTTGGTTCCACATTCTAGCTATTGTGAATTGTGCTGCTGTAAACATTGATGTGGCTGTGTCCCTGTAGTATGCTCTTCTTAGGTCTTTTGGGTATAATCCAAGAAGGAGAATAGCTGGGTCAAATGGTGGTTCCATTCCCAGCTTTCCAAGGAATCTCCATACTGCTTTCCAAATTGGCTGCACCAATTTGCAGTCCCACCAGCAATGTATGAGTGTACCTTACCCGCCCCCCCCCATCCTCGCCAGCACTTATTGTTGTTTGACTTCATAATGGCTGCCTTTCTGACTGGAGTGAGATGGTATCTTAGGGTGGTTTTGATTTGCATTTCTCTGATTGCCAGAGATGGTGAGCATTTTTTCTTTCTTTTTTCTTTTTTTTTTTTTTTAGCATTGAAAGAGTCATTGTAGCACCCCTTTTATATATTGAGTGTCCTGCTGCATTTGGGAATGTGCTGAAGATTACTAATCTGTGGTCAAATCTAGGCTGCAGCAGGAACGAGGCAGAGAAAAGCTGAAGTATCACGGTGCCGTGTGTGCCCAGCAACCTCACACGAGTATCCATGAAATATAAATCAAGAGTAAAGAATTCTTTAAAGGAGTCTACATCTGGTATAAGAGCATAGAATTTCATAAAGCTATGTTCCCTGCATATACAGGGAAAGGTCAGGAAAGAAGGGTTTCTGAGTGCCCAGTGGAAGGTGTGCACCCCTGCAGCTGACCTCTGCTCCCCAGCTCTGCTCAACCGGAGCCCACAGGGCAGCACTCTCAGCTAGGTGTGTCTGCTTCTGGGGTCCAAAGATCAAAGGGATCAGTAGGGGATGACGGGAGGGAAGGCCGGGTGGAACACAGCCCAGCCGGATGTGTAGTCACGAAAATTCCAAACCCAAGACTGGCTCTTTCTCCTTCGGGGTTTCTGGAAGATGACTATATCTACCAACGAGCCAGCCTCCACTCCGCTTGGCTAACCGTTTGAACAGAAGTGAATGTGCTCCAACGTGGGTGCGGCCTTGGGAACCCAGCAGAACAGCCCTCTCTAAACAACCCAACCGGTCAACCTCATAGAGCTGATACAGGTGAACCTCAGCGGGACATGCCGAGCCAGCCCCCCACCCCTCTCACCGTGCATCCAGGAGCTTGGGGTCCAGCGGAGGGTACATGGACTTCACGACATCGTCCACTCTGAGGGGAGACAAAAGTCAAATATTTCACTTTATTTCCTTTTCTCCTTCTCTCCTGTCTGCTGATATTCCAGGCCCACTCAGTGGTTCCTTCCCTCCTGCTTCTGCATTCTCCTGTCTCCTTACACCGGGAAGAAGTAGAATTAGGGAGCACTCCACTTCCCAGATCATCTGAGTTTGCAGTATTTTAACTTTCACAGGCACTTACTACTTTTGTGTTTGGGGCAGAGTGTGGGAGATGTGGCTTAAGGCACACAGAACACTAAAAAACAAAGTCACTAGTTTAATTTGAGTTCAAACCGCTCCATTGCTTTTCTTTTACCACGTGCTTCAATCCATGGCTAAGTTTTTAAAATCAGGTTCTGATTTGTGGGGTGCAAGGTTTTGCTCCAAATCTTTGCTCATGGACCGCTTGATAGTCAGGTAGGAAAAATAGACATATTGATTTCTAAAAGCACTTGAAAAAAGACACCCTCATTCTCACTGGGGGCTGAGGGGAGGGGAGGAAGCACAGAGGCAGCCTCAGGCCTGTCTCAGCCCCTTCCCTTGTGATGCCCAGAACAGAAGCTGATCTCTTTTAAATCATTCACCATCCAAACACCCTGGAATAAAAGGAGCAGGAAAGACAATGGGGAAGAAAATCAGCCAGAAGAAGTGTGATGGCAAAAAGACAAAGCATGGGCCCTGGGCACAGGGTGGGTGGGTGCCATCCTCCTGGCCACGCTGCACCCTCACTTTGGTCTATGGCTAATCCACTCACCCTTGGAAATCCCCATGTCCTTCCCCTCCTAGCCCCTCCTAAAAGGCTGCCTTATAACCTCTGTCACAGGGACCATCAAGCCCTCGAAGTGGCATAAAATACGAGGAAGGGTTCAGCAGATATGAGCAATGCAGTCCCTAAAAATAATGGGTGACCAGTAAGAATGTCCGTCGGGCACTTTCTCAGAACCCAAGTGAGAGTTTTAAGGCCATGGCTGGCCAAGGCTCATACACGTGGCTACTCCCACCAAGGCAAGTCCAGAGAAAGTCCAGAGCTTTCTGACCTGAGTCCCTCCCTGGATTCCTTCCTTCCTTCTTTCTCAACTCACTGACTCCTTGGACTGAGTGTAAAATACACCAAGTCAAGCGTCCCTCGGAAGACCTCATAGGGTGTCCGCCCACAGGGCGCAGCAGCTGGGTAGTTTTTATTTGTTGGGGTTTTTTGTTTTGTTTTGTCTTGTTTGTTTTTGAGGCAGGGTATCCCAGTTTTTGAACTTGCAAACAGGTTGGCCTTGAACTTTTGATCAAGCTGGAATTAAAGTAAAGTTCGCATTACAAGCGGGTGCCGAGCGCACCCTCTCCCAGCCGCTGCCCCTAGCTTCTCACTCGGTTAATTTTGAGGATGGTAAAGGGCTGGTTCCTGGTGATTTAGCAGAGGCCTTGGCAACAAAGAAAGCAAGGTCTCTGGAACTCAGGGAATGGCCAACTGACAACTGAGTTGGGTCATTGCTGGGATGAGGCACGTCCACATACCAGCCACCAGATGGCGACACAAACTTAGTACAGCCCTTTGCTCTAAGAAAAGGACTTTTCTCTTTGCAAAAGAGAACCCAAATGAGGGGGAGTCGTTGTTGACTGCAGTCTGCTGGTTGCCTCCCACGTGGGATTCTGCAGACTGCCTGGAATCTGGGAGGTCTGAATGCTGTGGTTCACCCGCCCACCCCATCCTGGAGGTTGTTGGCTGGGCTGTGCATGCGGGCAGTGAGGTCCACTGTGGCAACAAGGAAGGGGTCCCCAGGACAGACCCAGGCTGGACACAGGGCATGGCCAGGAGGTCACTGGAGACAGAGGTGTGGGCACCACTGGGAAATGCACTTGCTGGCTTCAGCAGCACCTGGGAGGGTGGAGTAGCAAGAGAAGGAGCCGGAGCAGCCACCACAGAGCTGCAGAACAGGCTGTGGAGACCCATCTCACTGGGCTGCTGAATAGGGCTGGCAGCAGCCAGGCATGCTGGGGATGGCGATCACAGGTGACCATCTTGACCTGGGAGTCCCTCTTTCTAAACCCTCCTGGCTGCCAGGGAAATATTGGGATGCAGATAACAGAAGTTGCCCACCTACTGCTTCTTATCGGAGCCCAACCCTGCGGTCTCCCTGGGCTTCTCTCATGAAGTACGGAGACTTCAAGGCCACCGATCACTCACCTGGGGCTGATCCGCTTGGCCACCACGATGATGTCGCTGACACTGGCAGAAGTCTTCATCTTGGCCCCAGAGCCCATAGTCATGGCAACGAGTTTTTCCGTCAGAGTGTGACAAATCTAATGTGGCAGGGAGGACAGAAGTGACGAGGAGCGGCTGGTCCCCTCCGAGGACTTTTTTTGTTGTTGTTGACTGCAGTCTGCTGGTTGCCTCCCACGTGGGATTCTGCAGACTGCACACCCCCCCACCCGGGTGCCACCACACAGCTGAACCCCTCCCCTAGTGAGTTTAAGTGAGCAGCTCACAGAGGGCAGAGGAGATGGGTGGTGGGGAACCTCGGAGCAAGGGGGTGCTTCAGCTCAGAGGAGTCTAAGCTGAAATAATCCCTCTAATAAAAATCATGTGCTCTGATTTCACCTTCTCTAGGGGGAAAAGCCTGCTTTCTCTGTCTATGCCTCCACCTCATGCTTTAGTCTTCCAAAAGGGTAATAGCTCCGGCGAAGCGCCCACACAAACAGGGCTGGACAGAGGGCGATTGTTCCCTCTAAGCACATTCTCCAATAAGGGCGCAGGATTCGACAGTTTTCGAGGGTGTTGTATCATTTGCAGGTTTGTTGAGATGATGACAGAAGAAGCAGGGGAAAGGCAAATCCATGACACAAGATGTTTTCATCATCTGCCCTCAGTGCCAGCCACCGCCCCCCCCAAAGCTCAGTTCCCTCCACGCCTCCCCGAGGTGAGGGCTGGATCAGCCTCTATCCCTGCAAAGAAGTTCCGTTGCCTGCCTTGGACTCCAGACTGGAAAATAAGGAGAAAAAGAAGCCCAAGGACCCAGTGGGAAAGGAGCCCAGTCCCCTCCCTCGAATTCCAGCCACAGGGATTCAAAGGCAGGTGACTAAGCAAAGGCACTTGAGATCCCAAGAGGCGGACTAGAAGCCCTTTCCTTAGATCTGGGGTCCTCCCTTATACCAATCTAATAAGGCTCCTTCCAGCTAATTCATCTCCCACCACAGGTGCCATTTATCCTCCTCCTCTGACAGGTGCGGGCTCGCGCACGAGCCAGGGCACGAGTTGGGACAAGGAAAACGTGATATGGCTTCATTGCTCCCGTCATTATACCTGGCTATCCATATCTACAATTCTGTCTCTAGCTAAAGTCATATTTTATACACCCAAAGAGCTTCCCAGAATTACATAATAAGCCCAGGCTCTGAGGCAACCATTTCCTGCTAGGCTTTCTTTGTTCCAAAAGAGATAGCGAAAGTGTATCATTTGCATGAGGTGGGATAAAGGACTTCTTGATATCTTATATTGAATGACACTGGAGAAAAGACAAAATGATCTCTTTTGAAATTTCAAATAATAACTAGGCAAAGAGACAAAGAGAGAGGGTTACTGAAGTGAAGGAACTCACATTTGTAATTGGCCAAATATTGGAGGAGTATTATGATGATATTAGGTAGGATGGTATCAGACAAGAATTGGGGGGAAAAAATGCTGGAACTCTAAAATTTACCATGAAAAATTGGATACAATCTTCCAAAGGATTTAGACATTCAAAGGAAAAAGTCAGGCTGAGCTATACAGCTCAGTGATAGAGGGCTTCCCTTGCAAGAATGAGTCCTTGGGTTCCATTCCTGGCACCACAAGAACAAAAAGAAAGAAAAAAAAATTCTTCCTACAGATTGAAGAACTCACAGATTTTTCCCCCCTTTGAGGTCTTTGATTGACCTCAGGGGTGCTTAACCACTGAGCCACATCCCCAGCCCATTTTGAGAAAGGGCTCCACTAAGTTGCTGAGGCTGGCTTTGAACTTGCAATCCTCCTGCCTCAGCCTCCTAGCCACTGGGATTACAGGTGTGCAATGCCGCTCCTGGCATTATGTGGATTTTTAAACACTGATTGTCCATTTGACGGACTACTGTCACAGCCAAATTCAGTTAGTGAAGACTTTCTAATCACCAAAGTCCACATTCAGAATGGCACGGGCCGTATAGGCTGGAGCTCTCTGTTAACAAAAGTGTGTGCTCAGAGAGAGGCCATAACCCGCTTCTCCTCGGCAGCCGTGTGGACTCGGGTGCATGACTTTCCCCTAGGTTGTTAAAAGCGTGGCTCCTGCCCGCCTAGGCTGTCTTTCCCACTGTGTGAAGAGGACCAGATGAAATAAAGCCTTCAAAGGGCCTTGAGAATCCTTAAAGCAAAAGAGACTGAACAGGCAAGAGTGGAAATGCCAAGTGTAAAGGAAGGACCCTGGCAGAGGTTCAGGGCACGTGCTGAGGTCCTTTCCAACTGTCTGTGCCTGGGGTGCACTGGGGACTCCCTGACGTCACAGGGAAATGGGAGTATTACCTTCAGGATGGCAATGCAGTGGGACATGAGACCCCTGGAGAGACAAGAAGAAGGTGTCATGGCTTATGTAGAGAGCCCACCTCCCCTCCAGCTACCACCTCTGTCCCTCGCCCAGCACTGACCAGTGGGCACAGGGTACACTACCTCAGAGCAGATGCTTCAGTGTTAAAACAGACAAGCCCCTAGCCCTTCCCTTCCCTCCCACTCCCCCACCACCTGGTCCTCCCGCTGGCTCTACAGACCGTCTATCAAGGCATGCTTTTCTAACTCTGCCCTCGGGTGGACTCTTCCCTCCGTCCAACAAGACCTTCCCCTTAGGCTTATCCTGGTGAGCTCCTTCCCATCCTTCACTCCCAAGTCAAAAGGCTCCCTTCTGTGGCATCCTTCATGAAAGCCACCTGGGCCTCCCCACTGCAGGCAAACCTAGACACTGCCTCCTCTGCGTGCCCACTGCACCACCTGCAGAGATGACCTTCAGTTTCTACGATACCGTATTCAGGACGGTTCCATCTCCCTGCTATTTGAATACCTGCAGGACCAACCCGGGGCCCTACACATAATGCCCCATGACCACATGCCCAGGGAAAGGATGACCAAAGGGATAAGGAAAGAAACCTCAAAGGCTCCTGCTGGACAGAGAGTGCCTGAGGGATACTGGGGACCAACGCTTCTTCCCTGGAGCCTGACTGTCAAATTCCTGGCACCCCAATATAACCCGAGCACCTGGGGGTGACTTATAACAATCTGTGCCACACATCTGAGAGCCTGAGTGTTCAGGTTTACCAAACGGGAGGAGAGAGCAAGGACAGATGCCCTATTCTGATTTCTCCCGATGTCAAGGGCAGGGCAAGGGTAGCCAGAAGCAAAGGTCCCGGGCCTTACGAGGCATCTTCAATCCAGTCTTCATTCTCCAGAATGGCCTCGATGTGGGGGTTGGTGATGACGACATCATCCAGCTCTAACTCTGAGGGCTCCGACTGGGTCTCCATGGCTCCGATGAGGTCCACGATGGGCCTGGAAGGGAAGGCCCCGTTACGGTCATGGCCATGAGGTGAGCAGTTGGCTCCACCACACACTCCCTACCATTGTCATCCGGCCAGCCTCACAGAGGTCTGAAAAGTAATGAGTCCACCCCATTACGGACTAGAACCTCTAAACTTGTGAGCCAAAATAACCCTTTTCTCTTTATAAGTTAAATATCTCAGTTATTTTGTTACAGTGATGGAAAACTGACTGATACACCCACATACCCACCCAAAGGATAAAGGGGATAACTTAGAGCAGCATCCTGTTATCCTAGATCCAAACCTAACCCTAAAGGAAACACAGCTGAGGACAGAGCATCTGGCTAAATGATGAGTTAGGGAGTCAGGCAGAGACACAAAAA
Source organism: Marmota monax (assembly GCF_021218885.2). Lineage (NCBI taxonomy): Eukaryota > Metazoa > Chordata > Mammalia > Rodentia > Sciuridae > Marmota > Marmota monax. The sequence continues at coordinate 39,330 of NW_026694906.1, read as the reverse complement.
ATACTAGTGGACAGAATGAGATGAGCTACTGAGAAAAAGAATAGAGCTATAATTCTATGATTACAAAAATGTATTAGGGCTACTCCTTCAGGACAAAATAATATCCTTTCATTGCTCATCATCCCTTCAATCCTATACGTCACAGACAGGCAGGAGTCCCTATTACCCAAGCCCACCTGCACCCCCTACTATGTCTGCAGAATCATTCTGGGGGACCTCCTTATCCCACCCCCAAACTCCACTCTCTCCAAGTTAGTCATTCTGGAGAAGTGAGAGAAGGAGAAACACCTCCTCCTTTATAACGGGATCTTGAAAACCCAAGCCACCACAGCATTCTTTGCAACAGCAGAGCTTTCCTAGGCCATGAAAATGGGCACTTAAAAATTATGTAACCACTCAACAGAGAAGCTGATAGAAATAAGATAAAGGTGGAACAGAAACTAAGGGTTAGTTGCCACAGTCCCTTAAGGACCTATCAATTAAAACATCCCTAAACTGAAAGTTGGATCTTCCTTACAAAAATCCATTTTACACAAAATGTATCACGATGAAATCCAAAATGCAAAGAGAGAAACAGGCCTGGGCTGGGATTTCACGGTAGGAAGCATCTGTTACTTAGCTGTGTGGCTGAGTGTGGGCATGTGATCTTTGTTCCCAGGGGTCTGGTTGGAGAGGGATTTGATTTGTCCCACTGCTGAGATGACCAGCTTTGTACAGATGGCTTTGCCTTTATGCTAGGTGAACATGTTCAGTGACTTTTTCAATGGCTCAGTGAACAGAGAAAGATGTGGCTCAGGATGCTGAGGGCTTAAGGAATATTCTTAAGCTCTGAGGTCTTTATTGGGCAGGACAGCGTGTGGGTACCATTTCAGAGAGCAAACACTGAGCCAGAGTAGCCCAGCACCAAGCTATTTCTATTCCTCTCTTCTTCCTTTGGGGGAGCCCACCTCTCCTCCTCCACCTCCCACCCCATGAGCCACTCACTTGGAATCATACCGCTGCAGCAGATCTCGGGGCCGGCAGTAACGCTGCCTGCACACCACCACCAAGGCTGCAAACGAAGCCAGAAAGATGGTGGCCAGCACCCCTATGGCAACAATCACCACCGTCTCCATGCTTCCTGGTAGTTCCTGACTCAGTCCCGCTCACATCTCCACAAAGGCTAATGCCTGAGAGAACGCCAGGTCAGGGCAGACCTAGTGAAGAAGCCAGAAAGAGAAGAGGGCTGCTGAGTCTCACCTGTCGGAAGTGGCAAATGGGAAGGGGGTAGAGTGAGATTCCTCCAACCCATCTGCACAGATCTGAGGGACTAAAGAAACCCAAAGTGCATTACTTGCTCAGATTCACCTTTCCCTTTATTAAGAGTTTGCCTCCTGAGTGAACCAAGAAGGATTGTTTGTTTTGGTACTGAGGACTGATCCCAGGGCCACTGAACTACATCCCTTGTTGTTTTTAATTTTTATTTTGAAACAGGATCTCACTGAGTTGCTGAGGCTGGCTTCCAAACTTGTGATCCTCCTGCCTTGACCTCCCAAGTTGCTGGGATTACAGGCATTACAGGCATGCACCGCTGTGCCTAGCTAGGATGGGTTTTTAAATCTGAGACAAAAGGAAACAATTAGCCATTAATTTTTCATATATATTTTAAAAAATGTGCATGAGAAAGCAGGGGAGAGGTGAGAGGTGTTTACTGAGGATCTCCTCTGTGCCAGGCACTTTGTGTGTTAACTCATCTAACAACGCTATGAGCTAGACATTGGTGTTCCTATTTTATAATTGGGGAAACTGGGGTTCAGGGAATTTGTCCACATTTACATAGTCAGAAAGCAGAAAGGGAAGTGGACTTCCTCTTTCTCAGGAGGAAAGAAGACTGTAGAAACTCTGAAAAGGGTTCTGATCATCATTTTCAGTGCTGGAAACTTACAAATGGTTTAAAAGCATCCACTGCCTATTGCCTGTTTTCCCTCAGGAGGCTCTTTCACCTCTACAGTTATGCATGGCTTGGCAAGAGGGATGTGTTCTGAGATTTTTGTCATTGTGCAAACACCACAGCTATGGTATGATCTTACAGAACCACCTCTGTGCATAGGAATTCATCATTTAGTGAAATGTCGTACAAAGGGCATGGCTGTCTTTTTAACTCCTAGGTCAAAGGAGCAAGGGCATCTCGTGGAAGTACTCATTTCATGTATCCATCTGCAAAAAGGGGTGCTGTGACACGGGGGTCTCTGTGACCCCAGGATGCGGCATCTCTTCTATCTGCACTTATCTATGCATTATGTCTTAGAGGATCCAAATGCTCTTGGTTGACATTCAGTAAGCATATACTGATCATCTATAATGCACCAAGCTCTGGACTGGAGTCTGAAGATTGGAGATTAAAACAGAGAGAGCGAGGCTAGTCTTAAGGAGCTGGTGGGAAAGGTGAGAAAGTTAGAAAAACCATTTCAACTCCATGTGCCTGGGCTAGGGGCAGAAGCACCTAGAAAAGAGAGTAACTGCATATGCAGAACATTTTCTGAGAAAGCCTTCTTCACAGGGACAAGTGATGCTTGAGCTGGATTTTGAAGGATGTGTAGGAGTTGGCGGGGGGACAAGGTGGGACCTTAGCTGGCCTAAAATGCGAAGGAGGCCTTCTCCACCACCGCTGCTCTCTCAGAGATGTCTCTTTCATCTCTTTTTCTCTGGTTGTGGGAGGAAGGGGTACATCTCAGCGTCTGCGCAGCTTTTCCAGGTATATGGTTCTGTGTAGTGTCCACCCCACGGCCATGAGCTCTTCTTACCCCGTCCCCCCATCTCCGTCTCTATCTCTGCGCGTCTGTTTTCCTCTCCACCCACTCTTTTCCCTTCAGCCTCTCCCCTGATCAGGGTTTCTTTCCTTTTCTCGCCCCTGCCCCCATGCCTCCAAGAGCTTCTGGGTTTCCTCTCTTTCTGTGTGTCTGGAGTTTGTTCCTCCGAGTGTGTCTGAGTTCCTGGGCTGTCCCTGTCTCTCTCTGATTGGTTTGTGCGGGCGTTTCTTTGTGCGCTTTTCTTTCTCGGTGTATTCTCGATTTCTGCAAGTTTCCCGCCAGCCCCGCTTCCCCCTCTTCGTGGTCTAAGTCCAGGAGGTTAAGCAGCCCCAAGACCCTCTCTTTCCCCTGCCGGGCCACCCCCCCCCCCCACCCCAGCTCCCACTCCAACACCCCAGAGTTGGGACCCAGACGGGCATGGAGCGCGCGGCGCGGGGGTCGGACCGCAATCGAGCGCGCAGTTCCAACTTTCTGGCCCAACTTGTGCGCCCCGCGGGACAGGAACAAAGAGGCGGCGCCCCTCCCCCCGGCCGCAGCTGCCCGCGCCCCCACCGCGCCCCCTGGACCCTCCCCACCCCGGGTGGGCTCCCCACGGGATCCTCCGGCTGCCCGCCCCCGAGGGAGCCCCGGCACGAGCGCTCACCCACCTGCAGCTGCGGCTGCGGCTGCGGCTCCCGGCGCGCCCGGTGCCTCCCGCGCCCCGCCGATGGCGAAGTCCGGGCGCCGGCCCGGGGAGGCCCTGCAGCAGGGCATGCCAGGAAGCCGCGGGCGGCGGAGGGACCCAGATGCCCTCCCCCCGGCGGCGCATCCAAATCCCCCGCTGCCAGGCGCCGCCGTCCCCGCCAGGCCCCCAGGCGGCCCGGGGGTTGGGGTGGCGGGACCCGGGGCAGCTAGGAGGCAGACACTAGCGATCCCACGAAAGTTCCTCGTGCCCCCGAGGAGGCCGGGGGCAGATGGAGGGAGGGTCCCTGCCTCCCGCGCCCACCCAGTCCTGGCTGGCCATCCAGAGGAGGTTGGGGAGCATCCACCGTTTCCACAGTGCGACTGGTCACTGATTGAGGCTTTTTACTGTCTGCAAACTGATTGAACCACTCACTCACTAGCTGTGGGCAACTTATTTTTCTATGCTTTGATTAGTTCCTTTGCTTGTAAGTATCTGGGTTGGTATCGGGGTCAATGACACAAAGCGCTGGGTGCATTGAAGAGTGCCTGGTCCAGGGGAGATAATGAATCAGTAGCCTGATACAGGCAGGACAGTGGCAAGAAGACCTTCCCCAAGCCAGGACTCCAGCTCTCAGTCTTGTCCCTGATCCCACACTACACCTCACTGCAATGGGGGACCACTTCCTTCATAGGGACACAGCTGGGTTCTGGCTAACAATCATCCCTTGGCCATCCTTCAGGCCTAAAGATGTTGACAGCAGGTGGTACAGGTTGTGCTTGGAAGGTTGGAACTCTCCAGAGGCCCTGGAAGCCAGGTGAGTGCTGTTTGGCCAGGGATTCCCAGAGTCCAGGGTGCCAGAGGCTTGACCTAGGAGAAGACATGGGCTCCAGATGGCAGTATCCCTGACCTTCCTAAGGACAAGGCAGAGCCAGAGTAGGCTGACTAAAAGCATGGGCAAGTTCCTAGTGTTCAGGTCTTAGGTCACCAGTGACAAGTACCAAGAATGCAGATTAGTTCCCAGGCAGCTTCTTGCAGCATCTGCAAATCTGTAGCCTCCGGGCCACACCCAGCCCTTGAAAGTATTTCTTTGACTCATGTTTTTTAAAACTCAAATTCATTGCCAACATTTTTTAAAATCAAGAATTCCACTTAGAATTCTAGGTTTCCAGGTTCTCTGAAAAAATTTATCAAATCTCCCAAAACTCAGTCCACATTCTGCAGGGAGTAAGAGAAGAGCTACTGCTGTCCCAGGCTTGCTCTCCAGTCCCCGGCCATCCTCACTACCCAAACAACATAAGCACATTCATTCACACCCTATTTGCCTGGTCCTGTGGGCAGCTGGGTTTCCCCATTACTGGTGCTCAGGCAAGAGAAGGCTGAAGGGTTTTCATGAGAAAACTACTGAGCCTGACTTCTGTGTAAGGAAAATGGGTTTACTGTAAAACAGCAAACATTGGAAAGGGTGACTGGGGACAGTCAGCGTCTACGTTTCTAGGAGATTCTCTGAGATGAGCTGTTTCTAGTTGTCTTGGGTGGTTAGACATTCCATGGTGTTAAGGGATGAAGCCAAACCACAAGATCTTTCGTGGCCTCTTCCATGTCTGGGGCTCCAACACTGTACAAGAGATATAAAAGGAAGCTTTAGCCCCAAGGAGTTTATAACACAAGTAGAAACGATGTGTACAACTAAAAAACAAATTATATAAACAAGTGAATAATCGCTCAGTTGCTGCCTGGAGCTGACAGCATTCATGCCCCAACAAAACAACCCGCTGCCCAGCTGCCAGCAGAACAGGGTTGCAGAAAGGTTGTGCCAGGTGCCCTTTCCTAACCAACTGTCTCCCATGTTCTAGCAACTCCCACCATCCCAGTCCCCTTGAAGCCTCTCTGGATTAATTTGAGATCTTGTGAGATACTCAGTTTTCTTATTTGTAAACAACAGGAACTATTGCCCACATGAACAGGGGACTTATGGGCAGAGCATGGGGTGCCCACAGAATCATCAGGAAATGGAAGACACAGGTTAGGAAGTGGGGCTGAGTATCGCTGCCCTAAAATGATTCTGACCCTCTTTCCAACATTATCCTTCACTCCAGATTCTGAGTACTGGATAGAACCCGACCCTTCCTGCCCCCACAGTGGGAGGTGAGGTACAGGCACTGTCCTGCTGGAAAATATAGCTAAAGGCAAGGTAGTTACCCCCAAATAGGTAAGAGGGATAGTTTCCAGATTGCTCCCCAAAATTCAAATATGCTACATATGGCCTCTTAATACCAAGTCTAAACATCAAACCAAGACACTAGGGTCCCCAAATCCAGAGCAGAACCTGGTGATTAGGGAGGAGCCAGAAGATTGGAAATGGTGCAGATCATGAGAAGAGGGAAGAGACTGGACTCCTGGATGCTGTGTACAAGCTCCTGCTTCACCCAGGTAAGGAGTGGACATTTATGGGCGCCTGCTGTATATGTGTTAGACATTGATTAGGCATCTGATGCACCTTGTGTCTTTTGATCCTCTCAACAACCTTGAGAAGTCAGTATGATTATGTTTGTAAGGGACAAAAGAGCCTCCAAGGGGTAAGGCAACTTGCCAGCTATCCAGAGTAGGACAGGGAGTGGAACTCAACACCCCCTGGCCCAGACCACCAAGCCAGGAACCTGATAGCTCTTCCAACAACCTGGATATTGGAACAGGGCAGATTGTCAGCTGCAACAGATAGAGCCAGTCTCTCCTCAACACACACTCCATCCTCACAAATGCACTTACTCTGGCCCTGGGTGGGAACTAGGTACTGTTCTTCCTGCAGTAAGTCTACTTTCCTAGTCCCACCTTAACATACTTTTGCTTTGTTTTTTCTTCTGGTAGCAGCTGCATCATCGTGTCAAGGTCATGAGTAGCTCCTGGGTGATTCTTTTGGCAGCACCTCATGCTGTGCTTTTTACTAATAATAAGCGGTGCCAGCATTGCTTGGCTATCTGGATACCGAGCACCAAGGTACACCATGCTTATGCACTCAGAGAAGCTGAGTATCAAGGCAGAGGTGGAAAAGGAGTGGCACAGACAGGTGTCAATCACCTGCCTTCCCCTCCACCCCCCAGCTCATGTCTCTGGGCAGCAGCTCCTTCCTTCTACTCAGATAGCACTAGTCTGGCACAACAAACCCCATCCTGTCTCAATGCTAAAAGCTTCTGGCATTGTCTGTAATCCACACTAAACCCTCAGCAAAACAGCCTCCTTTACCCTACCAGAGAGGTGAAGAAGAACAGAAGCCTGAGTCAGAAAAAGCTGCAACTTGAGGCCTTTTTCCCCTGCTTGCTAGCTGTGTGATCTAAGATTAGTCCCTCGGTCTCTGTAGAATGGGATAATAGCAAAGCCTATGGCCTGCAGGAGTTTTGAGGATGAAATGAGACAGCATGTTGAATGTTCGTCACATAGAAAGTGGAATGGGGTTTGCCAGTGCCCCGGGAGGGGAATGAGGAGTTACCATTGAATGAGTGCCAAGTTTCAGTTTAGGAAGATTAAAGAAAGAGCTGCCAGTGAATTGTATACTTACAAGTGGTTTAAATGGTAAAGCATGTTTTGCATATTCTTTCACAAGTAAAAAGAAGTGCTCTTTATAGGATGACATAGAAAAAAATGGGACCTCCTCAGTGTTTCTCAAACATGCCAAGCTCAGTCCATGTCAGGGCTCGGCTGTGCCCTCTGCCTGGAATCCTGACCCTCTCATTCCCATGACTCCCTCCCTCCCTTTGCCCAGATGTCTGCTCATGTCACCTCCACCGAGGAGCCCTCTGTAGCACCTCCTGTCCTTCATGCATCCCAGACCTGGGCACTTATGACTACCTGACATTGCCCTGATGCACCTGTTCATTGTTTGTCTTCTTTCAGAATCTAAAGTCCTCAAGGGCAAGGATTTACTGTCTTGTTCTCTGCTGACCTCCAGTATCTGGAACAGTCCCTGGCACTTAGCATGTGCTCAGTAAGCACTTGTGCAAGGAATGAAAATAAAGCTGAGCCATCTGCACTTGGCTTTCTACAGTGGAGACATAGGAACTCTAGACCCTCGCCCAGCCCTGGTAGCCTGCTGGGTGCGGCAGGAGGGGGGAGCCCTGGGAAACTCTCAGAGAGCGGGAGGCACCAGCATAGGAAAGAGAAGGAAGGCTGACCTGAATTAAGGATCCTGATTCTAAATCCCTGATTTGACTCTGAGTCCATGCTTGTTTGAAGTGCTGCTCGGGGGGCCCTTTTATGGACTAGTGAATGGTTTTCCAAGGAAAGTGGCACCAGCTAGGGAAGGGTTTGTGTACACAGATCAGGGCTTCTCTGAGCTGTGGGCGTGGACGGAACCCTTGCAGGAGCGGAAAGCCAGCAAACACTCAGGATTGCTAGGGCTTCCTGGAGCAAGGGGCAGGAGCAGGAAGCAGGGAGAAAGTGAGGGTTGGGAGCTAGCTGCAGGCCTGAGCCAGGATCCCCAGGGGCATTCAAGCTGAGTTTGCATTTCCTCTCAGTTAAGGCAGCTGAACCAAAGCACATAGAGACCCTCAACAGGGATTTCCCCAGGGGACATTAGGGCATGTGCACCCAGGGTATAGGGGACAGGGAATATACTCTTGGCAAAGACATCTAAAATCTTCAAAACACTTTTCCAAAAGCACTCTATAGAGATTGTACAGCCTTCCTTTCCATTTTAGTATTTTACCACATGCCTCTTTGGAGCAAATGAAAATCTCTCTTGCTCTAAATATTTAGGAAGTGATGGGTAGATGTACATAAGGGGAAACAGCACCTCACATTTTATTTAATGCAACTGAAGTTGGTTTAAGAATGGGTTTAATGCTCTAAATAAAATCATTTGCATTTCTGGCTTTAAATGTGATCCAAAAGCATCTCCTCCCTTTAATGTTTCAGCATGATCATATTCATTTATAATCACTGTCATTTTGCAAACTTTATATATGTCAGGTACTGTGCTGGGCATGCTACCTAGACTACATAGTTATTACAATAATTATTACAATAATGATCATTCTATTGTTAATAATAGATTATCCTCCCTGACCCAGAAGTTATATACATTTCTACAGCTAGAAAGTGATAATCTGGGATTCAAACTAGAATTATCTGTCTGAACAGCTGCGCTATGTACCAGGTACGGTGGCACATACCTGTAATCCCAACAACTCAGGAGGCTGGGGCAGGAGGATCAAAAGTTTGAGGCCAGCCCCAGCAACTTAGCAAGAAGACTATGTCTCAAAATAAAAAATAGAAAGGGCTTTGGATGGAGCTCTGTGGTAAAGTGCCCCTGGCTTCAATCCTCAGTACCAGAAAAAGGCGGGGGACAGGGGCAGCTGTGCTATGTGGTGTCACTAAGTGTCTACTTCAATGCTTGATCCATAATTTATGTCCCAAATAACTAGCTTTGGATGACCTGAATTAATGTATTTTCAAGATAACATTCACTGAGTGTCTATTCTAGATGCTTCTTAGATGGTACCCTGTTTAATCACCTCAACAGCTCTGGGAAGGAGAGATTACCCCACTTCACCCAGGGGGACATTAAGTACCCAGGAGGGTCAAGGACCTACCAGAGGTGCCACAGCTAGTCATTGGCAGAGCTGGGATGTGAAGCCAAGTTTGTGGGACTCCAAGTCTTGCATGCTTCTCTTTCAACTACCTCCCGACCTGCTCTCTTAGTTTTTGAAAGGACATCAGGTATCGCTTTCCCTCTAGTAGATCGCATTGCTATGAAGTTATTTCTTTCTCCTTAAAGTTTATGAAACATGCTTTGGTGTAAATATCATGCTTTAAACATTAAATAATCAGGCCAGAACCATAAAAGTTGTTGAGATTAAAAAAAAAAGAGGGGGTGGGGGTGCTACAAAAAGGGCAAGCTGTTCTATTATGGTCCTCGTATTGCCCTTGGGCAGAACAGCCTCACACTAAGAGGCACCTGGTTCTTTGGCCCAGAAGTTCAGCCAGCTATGACAAGTGACAGGAACCTGTGATGGGGAGACAGCTGTGATTCTCTCTGGACTAAGCTGTTGTGTTCCCGTTGCCAAAAAACACTCAGAGTCACTCCAGGGGAACTGGGCTGCACGAAATAACCACACAAGAGACAGACATACCTTTCTCTTTGGGGGTCCTGTGATGGCTTCTCTGACCTTAAGGGTCCTCAGAAAGAGAGAGAGAGAGAGAGCACACACACACACACACACACACACACACACACACACACACGCTGACCCCTTTTATTGAGGAGAAGACATTCAAATGAGGCAAGGGGTCAGGTTTCAGGGGGTTGAGTCTAGCTTCCTAATGTCTGCTGTCAGCAGGTTGACTGACTTCTAGGAAGGCCACACCCAAGGGCAGAGCAAGAGAAGGGGACACACAAAGGGCGTTTCCATGGAACATTCTATCCTATCCCAAACAGGGCAGAGGGTAATATCACTAAGGAACAGGTGAGCACAGCCCCATGGGGCTGCAGGAAGGCACCCTACGCATGAAGACACATTTGTTACATTTTTACTACTCTCAAGATTGGGGCTACCCTCTACAGCCACTTGAAGGTGGCCAGATCACTGGAAGTGACTGACAGTGCCTCAAACCAATCAGGAGAGGAAAATGCTGGTCACACGACATGGCGGCCTCCCACACTAAGCCAGATCCCAGTACGTGGGTCAAGCAGAGCCAGGGACAATAGGACCTTCTTTGATCACAAAGGACAGTCAACTCTTGGGAGGTGGTGGAGAGGAGGGCAATTTCCCAGGACCACTGTGGGCTAGAAGACGTTGGTGTCACTACCTGGCATTTGTCTGAACCTGGGCAGCAGGGCTTTGCAGGTCCCCTTCTCCCTACTCACTCTGTCGCCTTAGAATGCCCAGTGCCAGTGGGACCCAATGCTGAGGGACAGCTGCGGGGAGAAGGAAAAGCATGGACCCCCGCCCAAGTGGAACAGGGCAACCACCTCCTGGTTTGATGACCTACGACCAGGAAGCTGCACTCCCAGGAGTGGCCACTAGGTGTCACCCCCTGCTTCTAGGCAAGTGCTCTGTTCTGTTCACTAATGACAAAGAATGGTGCAGAGAGAGAATTTTCTTTTTGGAGGCTCAGCATATAGCCTTCTGTGCCTCCTGTGAGCTCCTGTGAGCTCCTGGGTGCTCCCTCTCCCCTCACGCCCAGGCCTTCCTGGCTGGCCTGGATTGCCCAGTTGATCACAGTTTCTCCCCTGCTCCTCTTTCTGTCCACTCAAACTCTGCCTTCTCCAGTCAGCACCACAGTCTGGGATCAGGGAAACTCACAAGAGTGGCTCCGCTTTCCATTTCTGATCAAAAACCTAAAACAGACACACATTCGTGGTCAGCTACCTATCCAGACGTGTCCAGGGCTCACTCTCCAACTCCTTTATACAAGGACTTTGTATCCAATCCTCAGGCCTCCATGCCCCAACCTCACTTTCATTGGCTTTCATTCAAAACAGAAAAGAGAAATAGGTCCTAACTTCTTCATCTTCTCATTACCAAACCCCCAACTGACCAACGCCTGTGTCCATCTTCTTCTCTTCCACTTCTGCCCTGGGTTCCTAGTGGTCCTGGGTCCTTAAGCTCTCTCTACTTTCCTCTGGATGAGGCATCTCCCTCTATCCTGGAGAATTCCCATTAACAGACAGCTAAGCTCTCATTTTAAAAATTTCCCTTTATGCCAAGTGACTCTCTGCAGACCAGCCGGTGTCTGTTTTTTTTTTGTTTTGTTTTGTTTTGTTTTTTCTTTTGTTTTGTTTTAATCACTGAGCCACATCCCCAGCCCTTTTTATATTTTATTTAGAGACAGAGTCTGGCTGAGTTGCTTAGGGCTTCGCTAAGTTGCTGAGCTGGCTTTGAACTCACTATCCTCCTGCCTCAGCCTCCTGAGCTGCTGGGATTGCAGGCGTGTGCCACCGTCTGTTCTCTTTCGGTACTACATTTCTCCTTTTGCTTCAATACCATCAAAACCTGTCTCCATTAAGTACCTCCTATTGTCAGATCTGGCTGATACCCACCTTGCTCCACAGGGGTGACTTCTTAAGGTCACCTTGATCTCCTTATCACCAGATGCGATGGGCATAAATATTTTAACTTTGTTCCCTTCGCCCCCCACACATGCACCATGACTGTGTGCACCAGCGTGCTTCCCTCTTGTCTTCCACAACACCCTCTTCCTGTCTTAGATTTCTCTGCCTCGGTTTCTTTTGATGGTTCCTCCATTACGTGCATCTAAGCACGAGGCCTGTGTTTTCTCTTTTCCTTGTTTCCTCATTTTCCTAGGTAATCTTACCCATGACTGCTGATCCCTCTCACCTTTTTATGCTGATGCCTCACGGATTTGTATCTTTGATCCAGTCCTATTTGACATCTCACTTGCATCTTCCATGGGTATTTCAACATGAGCATGTCCAGAATGGGGTTTTCCAATTCTCTTCTCCCCCAAACATCTGTCCTCCACTAAGCTACTCCATCTCTGTGAGGAGATTATTGTCCTCCAAGTGGCATAGGCTCCACACCTAGGGATAAGTATTTCCTTCACTTCCTCCTCCATCCCATGGCAAGTCTGATTGTCTCCATCTCCAAAACTCTTTTCAAATCTCTCACTTCTCTCCCTCCTCATTGCTATCCCACGCCTATCATCACTCTGCCAAATGGACTCAAAACATTTATAACTGATCTTCCCTTTTCCACCCTGTCTTCAATCCTGCCCCTAACCTCCTCATACTTGAGATTGAACCCAGGGACACTTAACTGCTGAACTATAGACCCAGCCTATCTATCTATCTATCTATCTATCTATCTATCTATCTATCTATCTATCTATTTAAAGGCAGTCTCTCTACGCTGCCAAAGCTGGCCTCCAACTTGAGATCCTTCTACCTCAGTCTCTTCAATCTGTTTTTGACACAACAGCAACAGTGGTCTTAAAACCAAAGTCCGTGATGGAAATATTCTGTATCCTAGTCTGGGTATATATATATGTTAAAAACTGGAGGTGTGTTTAAGATCTGAACACTTTCCGGTGGGTTATGCCTCAACTAAATGCAAAGCAAACCAAAATACCTAAGATGTGAGTGTCCAAGTTGAAACTCACTAGCAGCTTCTCTCTGCACTCAGAGAAAAAAACCCACTGCTGCAGAATCTGGCCCTGGCCTTTTGCTCCAATCTCATCCCCTATTGTACTTCCCTCTTGCTTGCTACAGCCCAGCTGCCCTGCCTCTCATTCAGTTTCTCCAACATGCCAACAGCTATCTTGCTGGCCCCAGGGCATTTGCTCAGGCTATTCCCTTAGCCCAGAACCCTTCTCGTTCTTAGCATCATTTCCCTCATCTTACCTAGGTAGGCTTGTCCAGACCCCCACATCTAAAGCCTTTCACCCATTTAATCTTTCTGCTCTTAACTCATGGGATTATCACACCATCATAATTGGAACTGTTTCCAATCTCAGGTTCTTGGAACCAGAGTTAAACAGACATTGGACCCAGAAAGAAATGAAGCACAGTCAAGGCTTGATGAGGGGGCTTCTGCCTGAGCCAGAAAGGAGACAATTCTTGCTGGGGGGCAGGAATCCCAGGCTAACTCCAGCAAGGGACAAATGGGTACAGCTTTTGTGGCATGTACAGGCTAGGCAGGAACATGGTCTCTGGATGTCACATGTGGAGGTTGGACTGTGTCAAGCCTCTGCTCTTCTTTATCATATCATGCTATGTGTTGCATGTCTCATGATCGTTGTGACTCTCCACCTGGGGGTGTGCTTCCACTATGCTAATAAGGTAAAGGTAGCTGTGGGTTACTTCAGTGACTACACATGCGTTTGCCCCTCATTACTTTGCCCTTATCACCTGGGAAAGTCATGGGAGTCCCTGATCAGCTCATACTTTTGACAAATACTTTGTTGCATGCATACTGTTATGGGTAAGTGCTACATAGATAGTCAATGCTATGAGTCATAAATTCAAAGAGCAAACAGATCCCATTCACTCTCCTTTTGAATTCCTACAAATCATGATAGAGATGCTTAAGAAGGTCGCCTTCCCTGTAGGAGTCTAAACAATGACTTTCTAAATATCCGAAATAGCCCAGCACAGTGGTGCACACCTGCAATCCCAGGAGCTCTGGAGGCTAAAGCAGGAGGAGCACAAGTTCAAGGCCAGCCTCAGCAACTTAGCCAGGCCCTAAGCAACTTAGAAATACCGTGTCTCTAAATAAAAACTAAAAAGGGCAGAGGATGAGGCTCAGTGGTAAAGCACCCCTGGGTTCAACCCCTGATACCAAGAAAATAAACACAAGCAATCTCTCCACACAAGGTGGAGAAAAAGAGAACACTATGGCCAAAGAAAATGCTTGAGGGGGACTGGGAGGGTACAGGGAGAAAGTCAGAGCTGACAGCAATCCTCACTATTCCACACTGCAAGCCTGGGCAATGCCACCCCCTTGCCAACTACCCCCTCCCTGATCTCACACCCCTCCAAGCTCTCCCCTCCCCGACCCCAGGGACTGCAGTTGACTCCAGCACAGCAGTCTACACCCCAGCCTGGAGTGGGAGAGACGGTGGAGACAGTGTGACCTCCAAGAAGACAATAGGTCTGCTCACAAAGGAGGACAGGCACATGTGGGAAGTTAAACAGCCACAGACCAGAGAAGCACACACACACGCACACTAAGCACAAACAAGCATGTTGTATCTTTTTCACACGGTAAGCTGGAGGCTAGCAACGCAAGCCCCAGAGGACAGGTGTGTCACGCCGAAAATCCTGATGCTGCAGGTGCTTCTCCGGCACCCAGCCCTCTAATATATCCTTTTTTTTTTTTTTTTTTTTTTTGGTGACAAGTCACTTCAACACCAAGGCCCTTCAGAGCAACTTCATTTATTCAAAAGCTCTTCTGAGCAGATCTCTGTTTGCTCCAAGGATCTATCTGCGGTTGACACCTCTTCTGTGGTTATAGAAAGGCGGTCTGAACATCTCTAGGCTAACTCATTCCGGTTGCCAATCATCCAGAGAGCCTGGGCATCCAAGACTCAGCAGCGCCCATGGAAGTCCAGGACGATCTGGGAGAGAAATGACACAGGGGTGGGAAGTGAAGAATCTCCATGGTCAACAATTCATGGTCTAACCCAGCGCCTAGCACTCATCGTCTAACCCAGCACCCAGCACTCATGGCCTAACCCAGCACCCAGCACTCACTGCTCCTATGGATGCATGCACATGTGAAACAACCCAAATGGACAACGAAGGGGATGTGACAAAGAAACAAAATACTGTTTTAGCTTAAAATGCTTTTTCACACTTTTTATTTCTCATTAGTGAGCATTTTAATTTAACGGTCCCCGATTTCCAGCTTCCCTTCCTTCCTATCGCTTCCTTCTGCCAGCTTGTTCTCCGACCCATCGGATTGCTCTTCCCTGGTGTCCCTGTTTTCCAAACTTCGTGCCACCGTTGTTGGTGCTGTTGTTTTTGCAGTGCTGGGCATTGAACACAGGGCCTTGCTCTTCCGCTGAGCTACAACTCCAGCTCCTGCCACTGTTTCTCTGTCACCTCCTGCCATGCCGGTGCCCAATTTCACCTTTTGGATCCTATCCCTCCTTTAGGGCTCCTTCTCTAGCCACCTCCCACTTATCTATAGCCCACTCATCCTTATGGAGACCCTCCTCCCACTGAGGACCTTGACACTCTGCCCTCTGGGCCTGTCTCACCACCGCCCTAGGTCACTAGTATTCTAAAGTTAGAGAGACAGCGAAAGTACCAGAGAGAACCCACTCTATCATCCACACAGCCCTCCAATCCCATCTCTGCCTGGACATGGGACATCAACAGGTGAGTCCCATGCTCACCCTGACCTCAGTCTCTCTTTGTGAGAGGAAAGATTTGAAGAGGGATTCAAAATGTGTCTCCTGGTTCTCATAATTTAGAAACCTTCCCTCAACAGTGCCTCCTGCTGCAGGGTGGTGAGCTTCCTTATGACAGAGACCTCATGGCTCTCATTGGAGTTCCTGCAGCAGACCTGGCTTGCACGTCGACACTCAATACATTTTACCCAACCAATGTCTTGATGGATCCTGGCAGGGCCCTAGGACGCTGACTCTAGGCACAGACCCAAGTCACTGGAGGTGTGAGGAAGCAGAATGGCCTTCCAGGACCACACAGTTAAAGACAGGCCAAGGAAAGGCTAGTTATTAGAAGGAAATATCTAAGAAACACCAGAGGAATGGTTAAGACAAGTTCTTCCATGGACAGATTCAGACCAATGCAAGCTCAACAGCATGTGTTGATCCTTAACCGGAGGCAACTGTGCCCCCCGAGAGACATTTAGCAATGTCTGTGGACATCTTTTCTGGGAGGGAAGATGCTATTGGCATCTACTGGGTAGAAGTCATAGATGCTGCTTAACACCCCAGGATGCACAGAACCATCTCCTACAACAAAGAGTCATCTGGCCCCCGAACGTCACCAGTGCTGTGATGGAAAGACACTCCTGTGTGTATCACACACCCTTCTCCTTCTCCCATCCTGCCTGAATCTTTCTCCCTCCTTCTCCCAGGCCAGCAACACATTCCAGATGATGCTACAGGAATATGGTACAAGGCCACACAGGAGCACCCTGCTGGGAGCCATTAGCCAAGTAGGTATGACAATTTCCTTGCCAGCGTACCCCATGTTGCTTAGTGGAAGGACATTTTGCAGTGACATTGCATGTAGGTGACCTTGCTCAAGGACCAAGGCGGATCCGGGTTTAGGGTGTTCCCGGTTTAGAATAATCCGGGTTTAGGGCGTTCCCGGTTTAGGACTATCCCGGTTTAGGGTGGTTCCAGGTTTAAGGTTACTCCTGCTGGGAATAGGGCGTATCCTGCTGCCTGAGTTCCCCTTGAGTTCTCACAGGATTCAGACAGTATTTTTTGGGAGATAGAAGCCCAGTGGGGGTGGATTTGGGCAGAGAACGTGGATTTCCCCAGAACGTGATTGTAGACGGCTGGTGTGAGTTCGGGAATAAAGAGCTGCTGTTTGAATCTACAAGCTGTGTGGTGGCTCGTGATTGTGTGCCCAGCCAGACTGTGGCAGCACCCAACACAACTTCCTTGTCTTGAAGAAGCAAACTTCAAAATCGAGCTCTAGCTCATCTTTCATAGAACTTCCTCCTTTTGTCTTTTGAATGTCTCCCTGTCATTTTTCTACAATGTGCGTGCGTGCTGTGGGGTGAGGCTGGGTGAGTGGGAAGAAAAAAAATCAGGGTGCCGAACCACCTGAGGAGCATTCGAAACACAAAACATCATGTGATGAAAACCGATTCATGCAACTGTTACGAGGCACCGAGGAGATGGTGCGTCCCCTCTCCACCAGGAAAAAGGGAGGGCCCTTCAGAATCCACTTACAGAGTTGCCTGTTGACAGATGCAAGAGAGAGGCACTAAGAGCTCGGGTGTTCAGAGCTGCTGCCAACAGAAAGAAAGCCAAGTGGGAGAAGATAGCAGCCCTTAGCAGATCCAGTTTGCAGAAGCTGTTTGCACATAACTCTTCAGGAACACAACGTGTGAAGGAGGGCTCCCCTATCAGAGTAAGTGGGAGTCAGGAACACACACAAGGCCACTAATGTGATACCTCGTTCTCTCAGCCATTCTGAGCCTTCACAGAGAGTACAATTCATGTGCTTTAGGATTGCCCCCCGCCCATGTAACTTAAATAGGAATCCTCTTGTTCCTCTTCCTGTTTTTTTTTTTTTTTTTTTCATCTCTTTTTTTTTTTTTTTTTTTTTTTTTTTTTTTTTAATTTTTTATTGTTGGCTGTTCAAAACATTACATAGTTCTTGATATATCATATTTCACAATTTGATTCAAGTGGGTTATGAGCTCCCATTTTTACCCCATATACAGATTGCAGAATCACATCAGTTACACATCCATTGATTTACATATTGCCATACTAGTGTCTGTTGTATTCTGCTGGGGAGGGGAGGGGAGGGGGGATAGTAGAGGATAGGAAAGGCAGCAGAATACAACAGACTCTTCCTGTTTTTCTGCCACCTCTTCTTCCCAATGGCTGAGCTGACTCACCCCGTTTGAATATAAACTTCCACCTTCTCATGGAGTCTTAGGTCACTGAAGCAAATGAAGTACAAGTTGAAGGCTCAATCCTTATACCCCTAGTGCAGGGCACTGATTGGAGCCAGTGCACACTCCAGAGGGGTTTTACAGGGAAGGCTGGAAAGCACTGTTGTGAGAGCAGTCACGATTGAACTTGAAGGAGATGAAGCCTCTCAGAAGCCTAAAGCCATCGTAGGTGGGGTCTGCAGCATTCCTGAGAGAATCAGGAAGCAGGAAACTCAAAATCTTAAGTTTTCTTCTGCTCTACCCCACGTGAAAAAGAGAGAGGCCACTTGGATGCAACGGCCATCAGTTGACTAGGCAACAATTCATCTCAGAAATTGTACTATTTCTGCACCTAATCCTAGTTTTTTATTTTATTCCAGAGGTTCATAGCCACTAAGACTTCAATTTAAAAGAACTAGGAGGGAGACCTGGAAGCTGTATTTTTCTAAAGCATTTCAAAGGGATCTAATGATTGAGAAGACTGGAATTCGTTGAGCCATGAAACTTCCCTCTACAAAATATGGGATTGGGGGGAAGCTATTCCCGGAAATCATGCTTATGTTCTATGCAATTATATTTACCCTGCAGAGAAATGCACCTCCTGAGAGGCGAGCACACACCTGGTTAGGCAATAGCAATTAGGAACTCAGGTGATAGTGAATGAATGGGAAGCCAGGAAGTCAATGTACCTTCACGGCTGAACTTTGAGAAACTGTAGATAGAGCGGCCATGAACTCCCTGCAATTAGTATGTTGGCTCAGCTACAAGGAAGTGACCAGTCTGATATGAACCAACAGATAAGAGGACACCAGAGAAAGAGGGTGTCAAAAGCAGAGAGGAACCAGAATCGGAAAGGCATTCTCTCCCCTTCCACTGGTTATAAGCAGCATCAAAGCCACAGGGGAAGGGAACAGTGGACAATATTGTTATGGATATGAGGTGTCCCCCCACCACAAAGCTGCTATTAATTGCAAGAATATTCAGAGGTAAAAATATTGGATTATGGGAGCTGTGACCGAATCAGTCCATCCTCATGATTGGACTGACTCGGTGGGAGCTGTGGGTTGCTGGGGCATGGCTGGAGGAGGTGAGTCACTGGGGGGCATGTCCTGGAAGGTTGCATCTGCTCTGCAGCCCCTTTGTCCCTGCCCCTCTGCTTCTGAACCCCATCAGGAGCTGAGCAGCTTTCCTCTGCTTGGCCCTTCCCCCAAGATGTGCTCCCTCACCTCAGGCCGTGGAGTTGGTCATCTGTGGACTGAGAACTCTGAAACCATGATCCCCAAGTGAACTTCTCCTCCTCTCAGTTGTTCTTCTTGGGGGTTTTGGTCACAGCAATGAAAAAGCTGACTAAAACAGTAACAGTCCTGGGCTAACTACGTCCCAGGCTTCATGCTTCGTGCTTAACATATAATTATCAGAGCAACCCTGGGAAGTAAAATCTGAGTATTACTCTCATTCTACAGAGGAGGAAACTGAGGCTCAGGGAGCTCAAGTGACTTGCCCAGGGTCACATACAACCTATAAATGGCAGAGATGCCCCCCCCCAAAAAAAAACACTCCTTTGCTTCCAACCCCATGCTCTATTACTGCCTTCAAACTCTGAACACTGGAACCCCATGATGGTCGACTTTCCAGAACCACAGTTTCCATATACATGGATTCAATCAATCACAGATTGGAAATATGCAAAAAAAAAAAAAAAATTGGGTCTGTTCTGAAAATATAGACCTCTTTGTCATTGTTTCCTAATCAATACAGTGTAAGAACTATTTACAGCTTGTTTTTATTATACTAGGTATTATAAGTCATCTAGAGATGACTTAAAGTACACGGGAGGATTGCTAGGTTACTTGCAAGTACTGTGCCATTTTATATAAGGGGCTGGGGCATCTGTAGGTTCAGTGTCCACACCAATTGCCTCCCTCCAGATAGCAAGGGACAGCTGTAGTTACATGCATGTTCTCTGTGTGGCTGTTACCTGCACTTATTCACTGATCGAGGACTTCAAATGGAACTTATCCACAGAGCAGGTTCAACTGTCTCTTAACTCTGTGACAATGTCTTCTGAATTATTCTTTTGATACTCTTTGCCAAGTCCTGAATTAAATGAAATTTTTCAAAACTGTAGAGCACCGGAATGAACAAAACCAAAAATTCAACTGAACACTTCTGTGAAAGGGAATGTGGTTGCCTATTCCTTATGGATCATCAAAGCCACGTTCTCCCCCCGCCCCCCCACCCACCACCCCAACCCTTACTCTCAAGTCACCAGCCTTGGCTCTCATTATCTCTCCCTTCTAACATTCTATATGTGCACAATGCAAATGCTATATGATTAAGTGAATCTGAAGTTTTAATGTAAAGAAGGCATCATTGAGATCCCATGGGATGGCACTCTTCACATAAAATGGGGAACTGGGACAGGTCAGGCCAGGAAGGAACCCAACCAGGTCTATATGACAAAAGGATCCTTGGAGAACAATTGGAGAGGGAAGACGAACAGATGTGTGATATTGCAGGGAGAGTAGAGCACAGAGGGCCTGGCCAGATGGCATGTGCTCATTTAAAAATATTCAGCAAATTTTGATTCCCTACTAAATACAAGGCCCATGGCTATGCATGGAAATGGTAATCAACTACCAATAGGAATGACAAAACTCACGCAGAGGAAAATCACAGGGTGATCAGAAGAACTCACAGGCATCAATTAAAAATCTCAGCCAGCTATGAAGGACGTGTGATAAACAGTTATCTTCTAATAATTCCTATCCTAAAGATAAAGAAAGCAATTATACTAATAGCAATGCTAGCTCACATTAATGAGGGCTTACTAACCTGCCTTGAATTATATGAAGCACTTTATAGAACATCATTTTGTAGTTCTAAATCTCAGAGATGGGTTTTTATCATCGGCCTATTAAAAATGAGGAAACTGAAGCCAATACAGATCAACAATTTCCCCAAGGTTGTATGACTGGTGAGATGCAGAGACAGGACTTGAACTCCAGAGTACTCTGACACCAAAATTCCCATCAATGTTTTTCCAAGTTAGGTCTCTGATCACCTGCAGCAGAATCTCTTGTAATGCTTATTAAAGTTCAGATCCCCGAATCCCACCCGATGCCTCTGGTGTAGGGACTCAATGCTTGGGTACCAAGACCTCACCTGCCTCTTGAGGACAGGAAGGATGCTACTGTGAACTGAATCCTGTTCAGTCCAGAAGAGCTGATTAAAGGCTGAGAAAGGATGGGAGCATCAGGAAAAAGCGACACTGTTAGGAGACAAGCACAGTCAGACTGACATCAAGAAGGTGACCTAGAAAAGATCAGGGAAGACAGAGCTAGGTTTCTATGGATAAAAACTCAAAAAGGGAGGTCAACTTGAGAAAAGTAGGAGGTCTGTCCTTATCTGGCCTGGACTTTGACTCACCAACTTGATTACAGTTCACTACAACCTGCTCTTATCTGGATGGAATGTCAGACCCAAAGGACAAACCAAGCTCATAAATAGGGATCAATGAGTAACAAGACCAAAAGATGAGGCAGCTGGGAGCTGTTTGGTACAGGCAAATGGAGCAAATCTGGCCGGTGGTTCAGGACTAAGACTGCATGTGAAAGGGTAGTTTGGGGCCTGCTCTCATGTGAGGGGCTTGAGTCAAATGGCCCAGATAGGTCCACATGTGATAGTATACTGTAAGAAGGGATTCGGGCATTGAGTGGGATATTGGATTACATGACCTTTGAAGTCTCCTAGGTTTTGTTGATTCTACTTTTAAATAATTGAAACTTTCCCCTTGTATCATTTCTTTAAGGTTCAGGTTGTCAGAATCGGGACCCAAGTATGGCTCATATTATTTCTACCTATAGAAAACCTGAAGAATGAATCTTGTGGATCAGAAAAAGTCAATGGGTCACAATGTGTGTGTTATAATTTTCTCTCATCTTATGATCTTAACTCTGGGGTATGGGTACTGCTCCGGTTGAGAAACTGAGAAATTCTGGGTGAATGACAGGAGGAAAGGGGTTGGAGGGAACAGATTAAATATCTCACCTGAAATATGATGTTAAACTCTGCCTGGAATGTCCATTCTCTAGGTACGCACTCTGATGCCACAGAAAAATAAACTCAGACTCAGTTTCTTCTATTTCACAATCAATACAGATCATTTCTGAAACCAGATGTGTAGGGGGTTTCATCTACACACCAAGCAAGCAATTCTACAGTGGAGGCAAGCTGCGTGTCCCCTAATTCAATTCTGACACTGTCTATCCGGAGATTGCACCAGATCCCAGAGGCTGAGGGTTCGCTCGTCGAGACTGTCCCCATGTCACAGGCCCATTGCAAACCCAGGTTGTTTTACCTGTGCTTTTGATTGACTGCTACACATCAGAGTGCCCACAACCCCCACCCCCCCGCCCCGGATTCAGTGATTGCTAGAGCAGCTCACAGAACTCAGGCAAACACTTATATTGAGCAGTTTATGATAAAAGGCATTACAAGAGACACACAGGGCAAGGTTTGTGTGAGGGGTACAGAGCTTCCATGCTCTCTCTGTATGCTACCCTCCTGGAACTGCGACATGTTCGACTCTCTGGAAGATCTCTGAACCCCATCTGTTTGGGATCTAATGAAGACTTCATTGCAGAGACACAATGAAGCAGGGACAACCATGTGGAAATGTGATTGGACAAGAAGGGTCTGTTCGATCTCTAATAGACTGAGAGGGGGAAGCCCAGCAAGACCTGTCTGTTCACATCCTTCTTGGCTTCCCTGGATGGGGCAGGACCCCTTCTGAAATGGGGGTCTTAGGATCTACCATCAGACGAGGTACATCAGAGAATTTCTTTGTGGCCAATCTCAACATAGGAAGACAAGGGGAAGATTGGAGTTCTAGAACTTGCTTTGGGGAGGAGAAATTCTAGCATCTGCAATTTGCCTTATGGAGGGAGTCATGAGCCGGAAGTCATGGACAAAAAAAAAAAAAACAATATACCACAATAGCAAAATATTAACTACTTACTGTTTTGTCAGGTAGAAGGAAGAAAGGGACTGGAATGGTTTTCTTCCAACTTCAAACATATGTCTCCTCTAACCTGTATTCTGAGCTTTCAGGAGAAAGGGGGCGGGGTAGAGAAAAGGAAGACATCAGCATCCCAGTTACGAATGGGGTAGCAACAGAGGCCCCAGGGTTACCCAGAGAGGATCTAGGGTGCTGACTTTTCTTGTTTCTTTTTACTTTACCTCCTGCATTTTGTCTCAAAGAGCAATCTCTTAATTGGATGTTCATGTTGGGTAGTAGGAACAACTCATTATCTAAATCAGAACTTTAAAGTCTTGAGTATAGAATCTCAGGTCCCAGACCTATGAATCCAAATGCGCATTTTGACAAGATCCCTAAGTGATTCTTAAATACTTTAAAGCTTGAAAAAAACCTGCCTTCAAACACCATCAATCTATAAATTGTTTGTAAATTGGCTTTTGGGGTTTCGTCTCATGGGTTCCTATCACACTCTCAAATTTTCTTTTTTTTAATATTTATTTTTTAGTTGTAGTTGGACACAATACCTTTATTTCACTTATTTATTTTTATGTGGTGCTGAGAATCGAACCCAGGTCTCGCATGTGCAAGGCGATCGCTGTACCACTGAGCCACAACCCCAATCCCACATCAAATTTTCTATCTCTAGGACTATGTCCATTGGCCAGAATAGTTTGAGATTTATTGATTGCCTCGCTTGGGTCATAGAGAAAGACCAGGTGGCCCTTAAAATGTAATATCTTTATGCAAATTCATTTACTAATTTGTGAGCATGCTAATTAATGCACCAACTGGATTCAAGAAATACCTATTGAGCACCAGGCACAGCTGAAGGAGCATGGTACTGTCCTAGGACGTTTTAGGAACAGGCCTAGACAGCCAAGTTCAATCCAGTGTGATAAGCATTTCTGAAGTTAGGAAAGAGGATGCATTCTGCTGGAATTGTTATAGTCAGAACCTGTCACAAGCAGGAATAATTCTGGAGGCAATTCCAAACTGCCTGTCTCCCCTATCTGATGCTGTTTTTCCTGTGGTCTTTTATGTGTGGCTCCTCTGCCCACACAGGGGGATGAGTTACTGGGACAGTCCGGTGACTCACAGGCTACTGATGGTGATAATTTGCTTACATTCTTCTCCATTCCCCAGTGATCACTACTTGGGGTGTGATCTTTTCCTTAGCCTGGGGTTTCTTAACTTGGGGTCCATAAAGAGGTCACTTCTAGAAATGGGAGACAGAAGGCAATCTATGTACAAACTGTTTTGGGTATATGCTTACTATATTTGTCTCAGGAGAGAAAGTCCATCCATTTTTACCAAAGGATGAAACTCAGAAATTGAGAGCATTTGGTTACTGTCCATCTGCAACCAAGAAAGCCTTATAAAGACAGTTCCTTCTCTCTCTTCCTCCTCCTCCATCTGCCAACTTCCTCTAGGCTTAGTCTGATTCATTAAAAGTAGAGTATCACAATTGTTCCAAAGAATCAAGGAAAGACCCTGGCCCCACTCGACACTGTCACAAGTAGTTGGACCACCGATGTAGTGGGGAAGAGAAATCCCTAGAACTCAGCACCAAATCTTAGCAATTGACCAGCTGGCCTTCTGGCTTTAATAGCTCAAAGTGAAATGATGAAATTTTGAAGTCACTTTCTGAGCCGTCTGGGTGGCATAAGGCAGTGACCCCAGCCATGAAAACTATCTTTCCCATATGAAATGCCCATAGAGTGTCAGGTGGGGATCCAGGGAAAGAGAAGGGGCCTACAGATAGGCAAGAATAATTAATGGTCTGATTGTACTTTAAAAATTTAGGCTTCAGAAAGCACAGAGAGTAGATATGCAACCTTTGATGTGTCAGTCTTGGTTCTAATCTAGCAGTATGAAAAGGAGGAAGTATGCTTTGAATTCTCTCTAAGACAGGGAGTCCCAAATCATTCCTATATGGCTGTGAGTACATTATGAAGTTACTTTGCAAAGCAAATCTGCTCTACAACTTCTGCTCTATATAATTTGAGTTTGTAAAATAAATTTATAAAATGCCCTTGGAATATGCTGTGTGGCTATATTTTTGCTATCCTTTTCCTATCCTGCTTCTGTCTTGCTGGACTTATGCTGAAAGAGTTGACTTCCTTGGATGCAGAGCCCCTGGTAAAGGGGGAAAAAATGGTGGGGCAGCTCAGAAACATGTTAGGAAAATAGAATGGGAGCAAATACTCGCTGTGGAATATTCAGAGTTAATTTTCATTGATAGCTCAGAGCAGACTTGCAGTAGTGGTTGGCCATAATAGAAGGGTTTTTGGAACAGCAGCTTTTGGTCAATGCAAATGCACGGTGCACAGGCCTGTCTCCAGGGGAGAAGGAGACAGAGCCTGGAGATCTGCTTCTGGGGCAGGAGATGAGAATGAGGTAAACACTGTATAATAAGAAACAATTTCATGTTGAAATTCTACCAAGGGGAAGGATTTACAAACCCACATCACATGACCTATAGATTCACAGACTGTTCACTATTCATTTATCAGGCAAGCATTTATGAAGAGCTTCACACACATCCTAGGCAGGGTGCTGAGCATCAGCATCACACCCACAAACAGAACAGCCCTGGAGGCCCTTAAAAACTCATGAGACAATTAGGGGCATCCAGTGCTCTAATAGGGGCAGCACATTCAGGATACTGGGTGGGGGTGGGGAGGCATAAAGGAGAGACAGCCACTTCTGACTCAGGAGATCAGAGAAGCCTTCCTGGAGGAAGGGATGCTGAGGTTGACAGCTGAGGGGTGAACAGCAATTAGCTGGGCCACAGAGTGAGAGATGGCATGGCAGGGAAGAAAATTTCAGGCAGGGAACAGGATGGACCTTCTCTGGGGGATATGGATTTGTTTGTCAACTAAGGTAAACACTTCACTGTTCAGTGGAATTTCCTGTTCATTGTTTATAACCTCCAAGCACATCTATGCCAGTCAGAGCTAACAGATGCCCTGGACCATGGTTTTCCAAGTATTGGCTCATTCTAAAAGGTCTGCAAACTCTTGATGTGACTATTGTTTCCTAGATGTTATTTGATATTTTCTAAATAAATTTAAAAATATTCAGAAGGTTGTTATATTTAGGTTGTTAGTTGATGTTTAACTTTACATTTAAAAATAGTTTAAAACTTACAGAAATGTTTTTAAGATAGCGCTCAGCACCCCCCACACACACACACCAAAACGCTCATATATTTAACGACTTTACCAATTGTTAGCATTTGCTTTATGCATTGATTATCTATCAACCTATATATATCCACACATCTTCCTTATTCCTCCTCCTCTTACTGTTATTATCGTTGTTGTTATATTCGCCTGTTTATCACGTTTTACTCCTAAAAACTTCATTAAGTGTCTGTTAAGAACAAGGATAGTCTCTTTCAGAAACCCAGCACAATGATCAAATTCAAGAAAATTAACATTGGCATGACTCTACCATCTATTTCACCAAATGTCCCAACAACATCCTTGACATTTTTCTGTGCTTTAACACAAGAAGAATGAAATTGCAAAAAGAAATAAATCTCAAACTTAGTGTACTTTGGAGGTTCTTTACGTTGGCTAGACCAGGATCACATACTGCCTTTAGTCATAATGTCTCTTTGGTCATTTTTTTTATTAGTTGCTCAAAATATTACAATGATCTTGACATATCATACATTTGATTCCAATGAGGTATGAATTTTTATTTTTCCATGTGTACAGATTGCAGTATCACATTGGTTTTACAGCCATATTTATACATACAGCCTTACTAGTGTCTATTGTATTCTGTATTAATTTTTATTTTTTGGTAGTTGTAGATGAACAGCATGCCTTTATTTTATTTGTTTATTTTTTAATTTTTTAATTTATTTTTATTGATATATGACAGCAGAATGCATTACAATTCTTATTACACATATAGAGCACGATTTTTCATATCTCTAGTTGTATACACGTATATTCACACCAATTCGTGTCTTCATACCCGTACTTTGGATAATAATGATCATGTGGTGCTGAGGATCGAACCCAGTGCCTCACATGTGCAAGGCAAGTGCTCTGCTACTGCACTACAACCCCAGCCCTCTTTGGTCATCTTTAATCTGGAATAACTCCTCAGCCTCTTTGTCTTTCATGCCACTGAATTATTTGAAGAACACAGATCTCTTGTTTTGTAGGATGCCCCTTACCATGGGTTTGTTTGATGTTTCGTCATGATTAGATTCAGTTTATGTATTTGTAGCTGGGAAGGATACTTTTCAGGAGATCACACTAGGAAGTTCATATTGTCACTGTGTCTCACTATTGCTGATATAAACGTTTATTTGGCTTTTTAGTATATTTTATTTTTTTTTTAAATTTTTTATTGTTGGTTATTCAAAACATTACACAGTTCTTGATATATCATATTTCACCCTTTGATTCAAGTGGGTTATGAGCTCCCACTTTTACCCCATATACAGATTGCAGAATCACATCAGTTACACATCCATTGATTTACATATTGCCATACTAGTGTCTGTTGTGTTCTGCTGCCTTTCCTATCCTCTACTATCCCCCCTCCCCTCCCCTCCCCTCTTCTCTCTCTGCCCCCTCTACTGTCATTCATTTGTCCCCCTTGTATTATTTTTCCCTTTCCCCTCACTTCCTCTGGTATGTACTTTTGTATAACCCTGAGGGTCTCCTTCCATTTCCATGCAATTTCCCTTCTCTCTCCCTTTCCCTCCCACCTCTCATCCCTGTTTAATGTTAATCTTCTTCTCATGCTCTTCGACCCTACTCTGTTCTTAGTTACTCTCCTTATATCAAAGAAGACATTTGGCATTTATTTTTTAGGGATTGGCTAGCTTCACTTAGCATAATCTGCTCTAATGCCATCCATTTCCCTGCAAATTCTATGATTTTGTCATTTTTTAATGCAGAGTAATACTCCATTGTGTATAAATGCCACATTTTTTTTATCCATTCGTCTACTGAAGGGCATCTAGGTTGGTTCCACAGTCTTGCTATTGTGAATTGTGCTGCTATGAACATCGATGTAGCAGTGTCCCTGTAGCATGCTCTTTTTAGGTCTTTAGGGAATAGACCGAGAAGGGGAATAGCTGGGTCAAATGGTGGCTCCATTCCCAGCTTTCCAAGAAATCTCCATACTGCTTTCCAAATTGGCTGCACCAATTTGCAGTCCCACCAGCAATGTACAAGTGTACCCTTTTCCCCACATCCTCGCCAGCACTTGTTGTTGTTTGACTTCATAATGGCTGCCAATCTTACTGGAGTGAGATGGTATCTTAGGGTGGTTTTGATTTGCATTTCTCTGACTGCTAGAGATGGTGAGCATTTTTTCATGTACTTGTTGATTGATTGTATGTCCTCCTCTGAGAAGTGTCTGTTCAGGTCCTTGGCCCATTTGTTGATTGGGTTGTTTGTTATTTTATTGTCTAATTTTTTGGGTTCTTTGTATACTCTGGATATTAGGGCTCTATCTGAAGTGTGAGGAGTAAAGATTTGTTCCCAGGATGTAGGCTCTCTATTTACCTCTCTTATTGTTTCTTTTGCTGAGAAAAAACTTTTTAGTTTGAGTAAGTCCCATTTGTTGATTCTAGTTATTAACTTTTGTGCTATGGGTGTCCTATTGAGGAATTTGGAGCCCGACCCCACAGTATGTAGATCGTAGCCAACTTTTTCTTCTATCAGACGGCGTGTCTCTGATTTGATATCAAGCTCCTTGATCCATTTTGAATTAACTTTTGTGCATGGCGAGAGAAAGGGATTCAGTTTCATTTTGTTGCATATGGATTTCCAGTTTTCCCAGCACCGTTTGTTGAAGATGCTATCCTTCCTCCATTGCATGCTTTTAGCCCCTTTATCAAATATAAGATAGTTGTAGTTTTGTGGATTGGTTTCTGTGTCCTCTATTCTGTACCATTTAGTATATTTTAAATGGTAACAAAAGTATACACATCCAAATATACTTCTATTCAAATTTTATCACAAAGGAGATAAATGAGCTAAACTGCTCAAGTTTACCTTGTTTGAATGCAGCCTCAATGTCTGTGTCTTCTGCCACCTCTGCATATATTTGAACCGTATGTGTGTGTCATTGTTTAATATAGTTATAGCTGTGCACTGGCCTTAAAAAGACTGAATGTAAAATTATACAAGTAAAAATTATTGCTAAGCCAAGTGAATCAGAATCTCCTTGATATTGTACAACCAAAACAACATATACAAGTAAATTGGAATCCTGACAGTGATTTAAGTTAATGGTGAGCTTCATTGGACATATTTTGAGTTCATAAAAAAGACTTCTTAGTCTCAATGCTTGACTTGATACTAATTTCTACTTATAACATAACTTAATACAACAACACTTTGAATATGTTGTGCATATGTTTTATATTTTGGATATATATGTATGAGATAATGATTCTAACAGAAATCTCTTACTTTAGTCATTTGAAAATCACATCCTATCCTACTACAGCTCCTAACACCAAACAATTTCTGCAGTCCTCTCATCATCTGCAGGCCCTGATGTTTCTTTTCCTGGTAGCTGGGATTTCACCCTACTTTTCAACAATTCTAGGGCTCAGGTAGCACACATACATTCACTTACCAGTGTGTTTGGTTTTTTTTTTTTTTTTTTTGGGGGGGGGGCGGTGTTTCCAGCTTGCTCCAAAGTACACCAATATTGAGAACTATTTTTTTTTTATTTTTCTTTTTTAAATGTAGTCCTATTTATTTCAGGGCATACCAATAAGAACACTTAGAAATGCAAGCATACTCTATGTAATTGCTTGCTTGACTACCCACCAACCCACATAATGACTCAAACACAGGACAGTCCTACCTTGAAAGGGTCTAGCTCAGAGCTCTTGTTCCAAAAATGAGGACACTGAGACGCAGACAGGTGTCTTCTGAAGGGGAGAAGCTGCTAATGGCAGTCAGGTTGCAAGCCAGATAGCTCTGCCTGTGCCAAAGTTCCCACTGCAGAATAGCTCCCTTGAAGGTGATCAAGCCACCGACCTCCCTCTCTTTTGGCAAGTATGGGTTGCTGGCAGCTGAAGCAGACCTTGAGTAAGGTCCTTCATCTAGTTTACTCATCTCAAATTCAGCCACAGAGCTGAAGCCCAGCCAGATCCTGGGAGGCCTCTAGATTTCCACGTAGATTTTGCAATAGAAGATGGTCCTAATGGAAACACAGGACTGGAGAAAAGCAGATGCCTTAGAATGGCCTTAAATAATTTTTCATTGGTAAAATGCATTCTGTGTTCTAAAAGATTTTCCAAGCTTACCCAATGTATCTTTACCTGAAGACCTCCTCCAATTCATTTCATTCCACGGAACCAGGATGAATTTCATATTCACATAGGCAAAACAGTACAATAGCTAATTTTGGTGGGTGCCAAGGGGAATATCAAGAAGCATAGGACATGGTCCTGTGTGAAAGAAGCCTACAACAATCCAGGAGAGATTTTGCACAATTTTATTAAAAATGTATTAATACAAAGTAAGACTGGTGGTATGCTCAGATGGATGGAAGAGAAAACCAGGATCACTGGGAATGGAGACATTCCACCAAAAGGCTCAACGCTGGGGTTCATAAGTCAACAACCTGCACGAAGTTACAACTTCTCCACTTCCAAACTGTGTGACAACTTACTTAAGTTCTTTCAAGCATTTAGGACAGCTCTGGGCATTTCTGATGCCCTCAAAATGGGAGCTATTATCATCTGTGATTGAACCACCACTTTAAGGATGTAAGCACAGGAGTGATGACTGCGCTGCAGGACGATAGAATCATAATGAATAATCCTCACCAAAAGCTTCACAACCTACTTTTTCAACCCTATTGTCATCTAGCAAGCAAGGGCGGAAGGCAGCCATCCTAGAAATCTGATTCCACTGAGGTCTTAGGGCCGCCCAGGATTCCAGCGTCCATCTCTAGAGGGCGCTGCCGCCCAACCGCCGGGCCTGCCCGGCGCGCGCTCTCGCCCCGCGCGTGCGCGCCGCCCAGGTGAGGAGGCGGTGGCCTGGGCCGCGGCGGGGGCGGGCTCCTTAGAAGGGGCGGAGCCTAAGAGGCCCGGGCGGGGCAGGGACAGAGAGACCAAGGCCAGAGGCGGGACCAGCCGCCGCCGTCTCCGTCTCTGTGTCCCGGCCCCCACAGCGCCCGGCAGCCGCCGCGGGAGGAGCGGAAACCGCCGGGTGCGCCCGCCCAGAGCCTTGCCGGCCCAGAGCGCGCAGAGGAGCGGCGGGGCGGCCTCTGTCCAGCCCGGACCCCCCGAGCGGCGCGCGCGTCCCCTCCGCGCAGCCCCGCCCAGACCTCGCCCGAGCTCGCCGCTGGCCCCTGACCCGTCCCCGGGGGCCCGATCGCGACCACCTGAGATCGCCGCGCCCACCTGCGCCCGTGTACCGGCACCATGGCGCAGCAGGAGGACCTGGAGTTCGGCAAGGCGGACTTCGTGCTGATGGACACTGTGTCCATGCCCGAGTTCATGGCCAACCTCAGACTCAGGTGAGGGCGGAGCGGCCGCACGCTGGGCTTTCCCGAGAGGGGGCGCTCCGGCGGTGTGGCCAGATTCGGGGTGTCAGGGGCGCGCTGAGCGCGAGGGCTGGAGCGCGGCGGGATTACGGTGTCGGGGGGGTCCTTTGAATTCGGGGGGTCACGTTTCCTCGAGAAAAGACGCAGATGGGTGTGGCTTTGGGGCTCAAGGGGCGTGCCGGTGTTGTGGGTTGCGCTGTCCTGAGGAGGGGTGTCATCCTTGGTGGGCAGGCTGAGCTGGAGGTGCGTTTGGGGCAGCGCACCATCCTGCCCTACGCCAGGTAAATCGTGTAGGCGGAACCGAGTGACCTAATGGAAACAAAAGTAAAAGAAAATAAAAACTTTAGGGAGAGTCCTGCTGGCTCTCCCCAGGGCCGTAGGAAGACTGGAGAGTTGTTTTGGAAAGAGGCTGGCGTCTCCTCCGTTTCACACTTGCTTCTTTTCTTTTCTTTTCTTTTTTTTTTTTTCTTTCGTCTTCTTTTTTGTTCCTGGACTGTTTCCATCATGTCATTCAGGATGCTATGGAGTGATCCCTGAGCTGTCTGTTCCGGGATGCCGGCTATTTTTTAGTTATTCGCTAAACGTAATTAAACACGTTTCCAGACATCGAAGAGACTGCTATACTTGGCAGTGCCAAGATAAACTGTCTGAATTTGACAAGGAGTTCATGGTTTCCGTTTTTTTTGTTTTTTGTTTTTTGTTTTTTTTCAAGGAGTTATGGATGGAGCCCTTGTGTTACTGACATCCTTGAGAATGTAGTCACAACTGAATCCCCCAAATGGGCTCCCAAGTTGAATTTGTTATGTCTTCTACATGTGATAATTTCATTTTTGATACAGCAGTATGTAAGCAGAGGTTTAAAGCAATTCGACTTTAAAAATACTGTAAATGGAGTTTCAAAATAGCTGGTTGGGGGGGGTGTTTTTCTGGAAGTTTTGGCCCATTTTTTGTAAAGTTTATAGCTGAACGTCACCTTAAGCTTATAACATGAAAGTCATAATCTAGTTTGGATGCTTAACTAACCCTACTTGTCTGTATTGTCCCTGTCAACTCTAATTTCAGAATTCTGTTAAAAAGCTGGTTTACTCTTTGAAATTGCAAACCACATGAAGAATTCATCTCTTCTTTATCAGTTTCATTAAGTCCCAGAGGGAGAGTATGGAGCAGGAGTACAGACCTAAGTAATACACGTGTCTACCACAAATTGACCTTGAGCTGCTCAGTGGGCCTTGGTTTACTAATTTTGTAAAATAAGAGGGACCTCCAGAATTTCAGTGCTTATATTCTGTGATCCAAGTTTTCCAGGATATCTTTCAATGATTCCAAGTTTTCCAAGGGTAGACAGTCTCAAAGTTTCACAGTATCTTTCTAAATAGCGTTGCATAGTAACATAGTTGTTCCTTATCAAGGAATTGGTTCTAGGACTCCCTGTGAATCCTAAAATCTGAGGATGCTCAAGTTTTATATAAAATGATGTAGTAGAGTAGTCCCTTCATATCTATGGGGAGTATGTTCCAAGACACCCTGCATACCTGAAACCTCAAGTAGTACTTAACCCTATAAATACTGTTTTCCCTATACCTACATATCTATGACAAAGTTTCATTTATAAATTAGACGCAGTAAGAGATTAAAAACAATAACTAATGAAATAGGACTACTATAACAATATATTATAATAAAAGTTATGCAAATGTGGTTTCCATTTTTCCCTTTCAAAATATTTTATTGTACTGCATTCATTTTTCTTGTTGCCTGTAGATAGTTAAAATTAGAGGAAACAAAATTTCCGGTTGTGGGATTACCATACTTGCGTGTAACTTAAGCACGTCCTCTGGTATACTTTAAATCAGCTTTAGATTACTTACATACCTAATACAATATAAATGCTATGTGAATTAGTTGTCGTACTATATTATTTAGGAACTACTGATGAGGAAAAAAAAGTTTTATGTGTTCAGCAGAGGCACAATTTTTCTCCAAATATTTTCAATCCTCAGTTGATTGAGAATGTAAACCTAGAAGACACAGCGTCAATCATAATCAGATTTATTACACAACATTATGATAAACTGCTACATTTTAAATATTTTTTGTAGTTGTACACAATAACTTTATTTATTTATTTTTAAGTTTTGCTGAGGATCAAACCCAGGGCCTTGCAAGTGCGATGCGAGTGCTCTACCACTGAGCCATAACCCCAACCCTAAGCTGCTACATTTTTTTCGAAAGTTTGGATTCCCAACTTTTTATAGAAATTGCTTCAAATACCATATTAATCAAAATGACATAACTCTACATCAGCTATGACCAGTATCCACTATTATAGTGATAAAGAGTCAGACTGTTGAGGTAAAAATTCTAGTTCTACCACTTTTTTTTTTGCTGTGGTTCTCAGACCAGTTATTTAAATCTGTCTGTGCCTAGATCTTCTTATCTGTACAATTGGGGTTGTCTTAATTGTTAAATTAGTTAATATATGAAACTCCGAAGATTAATACCTGGCAAATACTTATTAGCAATACTATTTAAAAAGTTTTCCCAAGTGCACATAAAGCAGATAAAGTGGTAACTTAAATAATAATTTCATGGATTGGTGTTGTTTAAAATTATTAAAGAGATTCCACCCCTCCCTCCCTATGGGGGAAGATGCCTACTTTGAAAATTTCCTTTTTAATTTAGTCACTCTGTTTATATTCTTTTCAGTTTATCAGACACTAAGTACATTTATTAAATAATACTGCATATGAGACACTGTATAATAGTTGAATATAGATTCATTCATTCTAACCTCTATATGTCACCGCTAGCAAATACATGACATTAGTTAGAACTTTGCAGAATTTTCCAAATTTGAAATTGAAGGCTGTGTATAACTGAGTTACATCAGTTTGTAGAACCAGTCCTTTGTAATATAATTAAAACTCTTGTGAAAGTTGTTCTTTTTCTTTCTTTCTTTCTTTCTTTCTTTTTTTTTTTTTTGTAGGGGGCAGTGCTTTCCGGGGCATTGAACCCAGGGCCTCATATATAATACACAAGCACTTTACCACTGAGCTACATTTTCAACCTTTGTGGAGTTTTTTGTTTTTTGTTTTTTTTTAATAAATAAATTTGGGGAGGGCACTTAGAATGACTTAAAAAAAAAAAGGCTTTCACATTCATTGGTGGCAGAGTCTCTAAGTGTCCTGTTTGGATCTTTAAATCTCTAAGGTGAACCTAATTTAACTCCTGTGTGCACTGAAGAGAGTGCTGCAGTTTGATTGTGCCTTATTCGAGGTAGTCCTGAGGATGGAGTAGGTGGACCCAAAGAACTCTGAATAAGCTATGCTCCTTACCTTTTAAAGAGGTGGCATGTCAGCAAAAATAGGGAGAAAGTGAAAATTTCTGTTGATATAAAGAATAGTTCAAGAAAACAACAGAAGAGATGAACTTTACAGAGCTTAAGTGATTATTTGTGAAGTAATTAAATGAGCTAATTGTGTTGGGAGTTCAGAAGAGGGAGAGATGCGAGAGGTTGTCTCAAACCCCACAGAGAGGAGGAGTTGAGCTGAGTCCCAGAGGATCGTCTGCATTTGTCTAGGTAGGTGTGTAGGTGGAGAACATTCCAGGTGGATAAGTGGCATGAGCAGAGGTTGATGGCATGAAAGCTGACTCTGTTTGAGTGACAATGAATAAGACAGGTTGTCTGGAGGGGAAGGAGTTGGTGTTGGATCTGTGGGAGGATCACCAGCTTCTTTAGCACAGTGCTTGGCTTATGCCCAGGCCTCTAGGGCTACCTTTACACCCAGTCATCACATCAGCCAGGATCCTAGATGTTCAGATGTGTGTGTGCTCAACAATGAGAATTGGCTGCAGTTCTCATTGTATAGAACAGTTCTTGTTCGTGATTAACTTATAAGAGTAGATTCTCTGTAGTCATTAACATAGTCACAGCAAAGGGAAGCTCCATATTGTCCTTTCCAGCCATAAATCAATCCTCTGAAAGAAAAGAGTTCTCTCCTGGATAGTTTGAATTTTGTATCACCCTAACATCCCTCTAGATTATTTAGTGTTCAGCTGTGTGCACTCCTGGGATCCTGCTTCTGTGCCCCTTGGATATTTGTTTCACTTTGTAGGTGACCAGAAACAACCATTGTAGATCAAGTAGGTACAATGAGATGATGTTGAAGTGTTTTGTCCCATGGAACATCAGTGGTTTGGGCTGCACTGGGAATGTATGGACATCTCTGGAAGCCTAACATATACTTCACGGTCCTGTGAAATGAAAGATACATGTCTCAGGGACAGTGTCTTCAGGTCTGGCTAGTCCACTCCTGAGCAGCAGCCTACATTCTTCATTTTATGCAGATAATTAGGTGAAGAGTAAGTAGCACAGGGAGGACCAGGGGTTCCATGCAGCTTGCCTGGAGGGACTCTCAATTAGATAGGAGGCCACACTGATGGTTACAGTGGAAGAACTCCAGAGTAAGGAAAAGAGGGACTATGGGCTGCAGGTTCAAAACAGAAGTGGCTACAAAGAAAGCAGAACATGGTGGTCATGCTGTGGTTGTGGCTTCAAGTGGACATTGGAGTTGTAGGCAGGAAATATCTCTGATCATGAAGACAGAAGACACTTGACCACAAGGGATCTTACTCCAAGGCACAGATCCTTGAGAAATGGACTGAGGAGTATACTACCACCACTACCTCCACCTCCACCAAGAAGAAAAAAGAAATAAAGAGAACAAATCTTTCCTGGCAAGAGACTTCTGTAAGGAAAAGAAGGCAGACTTCAAGATGCTAGCAGATTCTGTTATGAGAATAAGAAATACAATTTGAAACTCCTCAAATATACTCACACTTCATCCACATCATCCCTTTAATATTGCCCCCTCCAGACCCCTATCCACAGACACACACCTACATCCATTTTTTACAAATAATAATAGTAAAGGAAAAGCTGCACCAATTGTAGCAGGTGGATAAAAATCAAGCTTTATCTCCAAGAGAAAAAAACAAGATTAGAAGAGAAGTGATTCTTTTTTTCCCACTCCTTTTTTTCTGTGTAGTGGTGTTGGGGATTGAACCCAGGGCTTTTCACATACAAAGCAAGTGCCTTACCCCTGAGCTACATCCCCAGCCCATTTCTTAACTTCTAACCTAACACAAGACTGTTATACCTCTACTTATAGCAGTTTTCCAACCTGAGCACTGTTGACATTTTTGGGCTGGATAAAACTTTATTGTGGGGGCTCTCCTGCATGGTGTTGGGTGGTTAGCAGCATCCCTGGCCACTATCCACTGGATTCCAGTAGCACATCTTCCCCCTCATTTATGACAACCAAAATGGTCTACAGACATTGCCAAATTTGCCCAGAGTATGTGTGTGCAAAATCACCTCCTGCTGAGAACCACTGACCTGGGCTACTCTCATCCCCTAGAAGGTCCTCCTCCTTCCTTCATCTCTGCCCTGTCAGACTCCTACTCATCCCTCAAGACCAGTGCTGAAAAGTCTTTCCCAATCCTCCAAGATGGGTTAATTTCACTCTGCTGCCAGGATACATGGATACTTGGTGATAACTTAGAATTTATCATGTTTCATTGTTCTCTGCATGCCTGCTTCATCAGCCTATGCCATGCTCAAAGAAAGTCATGTTGTCCTGAGGTAGATCCAGGTTTTCTTTGAAACTCTGAAACTTAGTACATTGAAACTCAGTATGGTTGGGAACTACCATCTTTAAGAAAAAGAATATAAATTATGAATGCAAAAATAGATACAGGGCTTTGGAAGGGGAAGGTACCAGTGAATGTCTGAGAAGCATATCTCTGCTCTGTGTCCTCTGTCACGCTAAGAATTTGGCATCCTTCTGCTCAAAACAGCTTGAAATAAGTTAACTAAGCAGTCAGATATTGACTGTACTTCAGCTGTGGAATTCTTACCTTTTTTTTAAAAAATGCAACCTTTTCAAAAATACTTATTTTAATTCACTTAACTGTTGGGAGGCAGGCAGTGAATAACGGAATTAGTGGAAAAGCAGTGACCACATGCACACATGCTACCACAGCACCCCTGTATTTATTTTCTATGGCTGTTTGGTCATCTGGAAGATTCAGTGGGACAAAAGATTTCTCTTGCTTGCCAGGGGAAAAATGAGATACCTTGGGTGGTCTTCAAGCAAATGTAAACCAGCAATTGGTCTAGAGCACTAGTTAGAAGTAGCCCTAGTTAGATTTATAGGAGAGGTGAATGGCACACTAAAGCTTTTTGGCTTCCACGTGAAATTCTTTGGCAACTTCTTTTGGAGGCTTTTGGAAAAGGACAGTTTGCTCTGTGCCTGTTTTGCACATTGGCTTCATATTGGGACAAAAATGGGAATTTGGGGTTTGGAGCTGCCATTTGGAGTGAATCACCCTGCCGCCTTGTTTCCTTTCCTACTCTGTGACAGATTTCCAAGACTATTTTTATTCAGGGTCATTTCTTGACCCTAGAGACTTTTGCTGAATTTAGCTTCCAAATAGAGCCAGATGCGGGTGGAATCAAGCACTTAGAAGCTGTTACTGGTTTGTTTCATTACAGGTTCGGAAGGGATCAACTTTTACATGAAAGAGACAAGATTTGGCTTTTTGCCGAACTTTGAGATAGAAATGGCAAATCTGGTATAGAAAATGCATTTCCTTGATGATCTGTGTGTAAGCTATCTGCATTGTGAAGTAGTGTTATGTGGAGAGCTGTGCATTGACATTTTCACCTATGTCTGAGCCTGCTCAGCAAAACATACCCTATCTCAAGCAAGGAGTGGCTCTGTTTTATAATTCTTTAGCATTTGCTACTGTGCTGCCTCTGGGACTGGACTGGGTCATTATGTCATTACCCAGCCACTGCTGAGTCAGTCTATGGGGGCCCTGCATTGCCAAGAAAGGCTCTGGCCCCAATGGTAGATTCCCTGTTGACACACCTCACTGACATGGTCACTAAAAATGTCAACTATATTCATAAATGGGTCAGAGGGTAACAGCATTTAAAAGCATACATTGGAAGCCTCTAATAATCTATTAAATCCCTTGATTGAGATGACAGTTTTATTTCCTGAGGCTTCTTTTGTCCAATTGCTATGTAATTACTGGTTAGAGCTCTTGAAGAGAACAGTGTTTCCCAAACCTTAGTTTTTGTCATTTATGGGAAGAGAAAGGAAAGCTTGCTTAAACAGGGAGCAGTGGAAAGAAAGAGCATAGGCCTGAGAACTGATGGACCAAGTCCAAATCTCTGCTTCACTTTTTCTTTTATTAGCATTTTGATTTAGGATTCCCTAAGCCTCAGTTTCCTTATTTGTACAGTGATCACTTCTTAGGGTTATTGGGATGAAATCACATGAGTAGGAAGTGCCTGGTCAGTGCTTGTTATCTAATTCCCTCCTCATTAATGTTACTGTCCCCCTGAGTCCTCCCCAGATGGCCTTACCTCCTTGCCCTGTCCCTGTAACTACTGTAGAGCTGGGTATTTGCACTTCTTTCTTGTCATTTCTACCTTCCTCACCAAGACAGATTTATTTCTTTTAGTGTTTTGTGTGTGTGTGTGTGTGTGAGAGAGAAGTGGGAGGTAAGGATGAAAAAAGGTTCTAGAAGGGATTCAGATTACCTAGGGGAGAGAGCAATGGCATTAGAGGTAGATGTGGACCTTAATCTTTTTTGTGTCCAGTTATTCCCAGCTGTGTAGCCTTGGACAAGTTACTTAGCCTTCTCGAGCCTCTGTTTCTTCATCTGTAAGGATGATGTGTTATTGTGAAAATTACATGATAGCACCTGTGTAACACCTAATGCGGTGGCCAGAGCATGGTGCTCAGGGGCTGCTGAATTCCCTGGGCCAGCTTCGTGCGGCAAAAGTGTGCTTGCTGCTCCCACTTCACTCCATGGCCATCACCTTACACATACTCATAATCATGCTTCCTTCAGGGGTACTGCTATTTGATTTCTAAAAATCGTTTTAAGCCCTTTAGAAAATGAAATCTGCTATTTGTATTTTAAAACATCCAACATATTTTGTATGTCACAGTGCTCTGCTTTCATGAAAATTTATGATACTGATCCTCAAATTGAGGCACTTAATGCCAGGTGATGAACTTCAGGTATAAAGTCTTTTAAAAAAATCAAAACTCATTTCCTTGTATTACTACAGATTCTATATTATTTTCATATCATCTCCTGGTTGTA